>NC_057802.1:565857872-566105084 GCF_018294505.1 Triticum aestivum
ATAATGTCCAAAAATGTAGAAGACCATGATAAAAGCCAAATCAATACTTCAGACAAGAAAAACAAAGACATGTGGCAGATAAACTAGCAAATATTTCAACCACTGACCAAGATGACTTGGTTGCATCAACTTGCATGGTAGCCACTTCAGCACAAAAGGATATTCAAAGAAATATGAATGTCATATAAAATTTGGGGGCTTCTTGATCATAACTTTGCATATATCAATAGGCACCTTTAGTGGATCCACTCCATACATATTGAAAAATATAAAGATACGGTTTTCAAAAGCACTGACGGTTCACAGAATAACCATCTAGCGTTGGAAAGAAGGTATGTGGAACAAGAGTTTGCTTGAGCCGATGTTGAGAAATACGGAGACCTACATGATGGAAATAGGCCACCAAACTGCCTTCAATATCAAAGTGAAGTAACCACTCGCCAAATCTGACCAACAGGAGCATATCACCATCACAAGAGTGGACCACCACATGCCAATCATGGACAATCTGACCAAACTGCACATTGAGATATGAAACCAGCAATTCAACCCGATAGTTTAAGGTCCAAACCTCGCTTAAGTAATCCTGCATCATCCAGATATCAATGATTTCCACTTCGTCATCACTAAAGTTGGACATGCCGAGCATGCCATATATCTCAAACAGATTAGCGCGGTCAGGAACAACCGGAGCGCACATCTCGCGGGACGACTCGGCTATGGTGTTGAATACCATTATAATGTTGCTTCCGCACTCATGTTTCTCCACATGCCAATGCAGGCTACCATGGAGTAGGATAGCTTCCCCATAGAAAATCCCTACCACCGTTGACCATCCGATCTTCCTAGGCAGCTGAACTGAGCCCAATGCAAAGATGTAGAAGCCAACATTTGCCGGATCATAAGTTCTATGGTACATCAGAATCCGGTACTCACCTGTAGGGAGGTGTCGGTACATTCCCAATGGGACGAAGGAAGAAAGCATGGACAGGCGAGCATGCTCACGAGTGGTCGGGTTGCATATGGAGAAGCAGGCTTTAGTCGTGTCAGTGAAAAGGAGGCATCCAGATCCAGACGGACCTTGTCTTCAAACCGGACCCGGGCAACATGTTGGACCTGGGCGTCGGCGGCCTGGTTGTCGATGGTGATGATGTCGCCGCAGTATATGCCTCTGTAGTTGGGCTCGAACGCGAGGGGGAGGGTGGGCTGGCGGCCGTGGTGGGCGATGAGAAAGTCGCGGATGGAGGTGGCGCGGCGCCAGGCGCTGCAGACGGCGCGACAGCGGAGGAGGGCTTTGGGGGGCAGGCGGACGAGGATCTCCCATATCACGATCTCCTCCGGGAGGCCCTGGTGGACACGCGTGGGTCTTGCTGTCGTAGGATCCGCCATGGTCGCCGGCTCGATGGGAGCTCTCGATCCGTCCCAAGAGCGTCGGTAGGTCGGTGTTTCCTCCCGTAGAGATATATCTGGAACGACATAAACTGGTTTGGCAAGCTCCAACCGCCCAGGCTCTCAACAACCAAAGTCGAGGCGGCCCTCTGCTCAAGTTATATACTCCACGCGGACCCTCGGAGCCCTAATTTGTCTCCGCCACAAATGATACCCTTCAAACCCTAGACTAGATCCCCCGATTCCATCTCGCCGGATCAGTTGCATGTGCATGCGCGATGTAAGGTTCAATTTTCTCATCTGATTTCTGTCCGATGCTGTTGCGCTGCTGCTGACGGAGCAGTTCGAATTGAGTCTCTACTATATATACATCTACCTGGACTTGACTAGTTTGGTTTTTATATAAAATGCACAGAACGATGCCACTTTTTCACTGATTTCATATACATTAATTGTTTTCCAGTCATAACACACATATTTGTATTGCTCTTCCAAGTATATATTTACGTTTACTTTCTACAACAGGACTGCAGGCACAGCATCCAAGACGGAGGACGGACTCAATGATAGAATCGCCAGACTCGAGTCATCATTCAAAGCAAAGGGCTAGGGCGGCTGCGTAAAAGGCTTCCGTGAAACCGTAGAGAGAGGATGAATAGACGTCAGTGAATTATCCAGATTTTTTTTCTTCTCCTTCCTTTCCACGCACACCACACATGCATTGCTCTATTAGAACCATCATTGTTCCGCTGCTGAATCGTGTTCGTTAACCTGTCCATGCTGCTCGTGCCGCCGCTGTGAAAGTCGATGAGCTCAGATAGCCATCGAGACGGAACTGTTTGGGGAACTTCCCAATCCACCTGCTTTCGGCAGTGCTTTTGTGGATAGATCATTTAGCCGTGAAGTTGCATGTGGTCAACAACGCTATCTGACCAATGCCAATGTTTCTCGAGATTTGGTGGCTTCTTTTTAGAGAAAAGACACGAAGGCTTGACTTCAAATTAATGAAGCCATCAACCGGCTAGGATACATGTGCTGAATTATAAAGTAAAAGACTTGACCAAAAACTAAAAAAAATTACATGCCAAATTCACTACGACCCGGAGTCGCAGAGAAAACAATGATCAAGCCACCGAAGGTCTTGCGCGGCAAGAACAGTAGGGCCGGAGCCACCCGATGACAGAAATTGCCGTGGACATGAAGATACAAACCGCTTGAAGGAAAATATCGACTCCGTCACCTGTCGCCTCGGGCCACTGCCGGAGGGAGAGACCACTATCTCCCCTTTGGTCCCAACCGTGCCAAATATGCGAATGCCACCACCGGTTGGCAAGCAACCATCGAACAAGGCGAGGAGCCACTGAAAGATGCGGAAGGACCCACACGCCACTACCAACGCCAGCAACCAGGGGAGCCGAGCACCGCCGCCACCACCCACCACCCCCAACCACCCCTTGAACGGTGCCTCCAAGGAGAACCGAGGTGCCAGAATGCCTCCGACGTCCGGTCAAAAGGCCAAGACTTCCGCCCGGAGAACAAGGGGGGCATACCTGGAAGCTCGACCCGCCCTCAAGAGGGGGAACTTCACCGGAGCACCGCCAGCATTGAGGTCGACGAGAAATCAACCAGGGGTTTCCCCCGTTCCAAGACACCACCCCCATCCTTGACGGCCAGATTTGACGGGGCAACCACCAGATTGGTGAGGGGAGACCACCGCGAGGGGAACGAGTCGGGACGAAGAAGAGATGCCCGCCGTTGTAGCAAAACCTCGCCGCCCACATGGCCAGAAGGGACGACCAGCACCCGCGCGCTCCATCCACCGAAGAGATAGACGCCGTCATCTCCCCCCAAGGCTGCCGGCCCGCCGGCCTGGCTTACAGAGCCCCTCACACCGGCGCGAGGCAACAGATCCTCGCCGTCACCTTCACCGGAAGACATGCGGCAGCCGACGGGCTCCTTGAGTGACAGCATGGAGGGGGGAGGAGGGAGGGGAGGAAGGAGGAGAGGAGGTGGCGTATAGGCTTTGGGGCCGCTCCCGTGTTGCCCGAGAGGGGCGACGCAAGACACAGGGAGTCGGTTATTCTACCGGGTTTGAAATTTTTCTTGTATTGTCGTCTCGAGGAACATTGTTTCTTATCTAACCGATGCCAATGATACCATACGCTTATGAGATTTTTGATGATCTCAATCATGATGTTTCGCAGGAGATAAGATGCTATTTGCATGCTCGGGCACCTCTACCACTTGGAAGAGCTGCACTACGGCCAATAAGATTTGTGACTTCAGCACGTTTGGCTACTGGCTACTGCATACAATGCTAATAGAAATAGAGATGATGATTAGAGGGTTGTGTTGTGATGCTGATCATTATGTTTTCTATTTTGCTTTGTTTTCAAGCTAGATTTAAGTCATTAATTCTATCCTACTTTTATCACTAATAGGTCACAGTGCACCTTCTTGATAATACTGTTATTGATGGGTTGTCAGGTCTATATGATCAACAAATTGCAATTGTCACGACCTTGGAGCTACCAACTCTCCACCCGTAGATCTGAATCCGGCTCCCTCTCGTGGTGACCAACTAGTTGTCGGGCATGCCTTCTCGCTCAGAACTTTTATGGCCACATGGGTCTCTCAGTGAAAATCCTCCCACGTGGGTTTGTGATGATCCAGATATCACAGTGGTATGCTATTACCGAAAAAGGCTTTCGCCCCGCTTTATATATAAAGCAAAGATCCACAGTGCCTGGTACAACCGCACTTGCCCACCACAAACCCACACACACGCACCCAAGGCAGGATACATAGGCGCTGAGCGCAGCAACACACACCCTAGCACTACAAGAGCCGCCGGGGGCTTCATCCAAGAAGTAAAACCGCATATGACGAACTGTGGGCTCCAAGGCGGTGCCTTCAAGAAGGATACGGCACCGGAACGTCTCCACCGCCTGATCCGAGGATCAGAGTTTCCCCTGGAGCACCACGACGGGCAGTGATAGCCGCGACGACGCCTTCAAGAAGGGAGCGATTTCGCCGTCGCCAGTCCGTCCGAAGAAAGAGTAGGTTTTCACCCCGGCCAACATTCACCGCCACCGAACGCCACACCCCGGCTACCACGCCGCCCACACGGCCGTGGTAGCCGGGCAGCACCGAGGCACGAGCGCTGCCCATGAGCACCGCGCCACCACCACCAAGGCCGCCGCCACAGAATCCAAGACCATGACACCAAGTCCCCCGAGCCCCACTGTTACCCCAACCGCAGAGACGGGCGGAAAGGATCCGCCTTTCACACCCCTGGCCGGACCCAACGCCGAGACCCAATAGGCCGGCCACCACAAGCCTCCATCGAGCCGTCCTGCAACACCGGGCGCGAGATGAGCGCAGTCCTGCCGCGGGCGCGAGACGGGCCGGTCGTGCTGCCGGACGCAAGACGAGCGCAGTCCTGCTGCCGGGCACGAGATGAGCCAGTCTTGCTGCCGGGCGCGAGACCAGCTCGGTCCTACGTCACCGAGTGCGAGACGGATGATGGACCGCAGCCGGGAGAAGGCCAGCCCTCCGGAGAGAGAAGCGAACGGACGTCGAGGAGAGGGGTCGAAGGCCGATACAGGCAGCATACAGACGGGCCGACGCCAGGAAAATCTGGCCGCCGCCGCAATCAACCTGCCACCACCACCGCCACCCAGCAGCAGCAGCTAGCGTGCCGCCGTGGCCCACGGTCATGGCTACGCCCACACCGGGTCGCAGCCCGCCCCCGCACCGCCCGACGCCCACACGCCCGCCAGACCAGAATGGTGCTGGACGGGGCCGCCGCCGCCAAGCACGCACCACCGCCCCAGACACCAGCCGAGGCCACACCGGTGCCACGGACGACCACCGCCGCACCCCACGGCGCCATCCGCAGTCCTCGCCGCCCGCAGCCCGCGTCGCGACGCGGCTAGATCTGGCGGAGCTGCGTTGACCCGCACCATCCGCCGCCAACGCCGCACAGCTCCGACTCCCCGCCACGCCGCAGCGCCCTCCGCCAGCGCTACACCCCAGCCCGGCCGCCCCGTCCCGCATTAGGGCCCCGCGCGAGAGGACGAGATCTCCCCGCCGCCGCCGACGCTAGCCGTGCGTCGCCCGGCGGCGCCCCCTGGCGGCGGCGAGGGAGGGAGGAGAGGAGGAGGGGGCGCCCCGGCGGCGGCGGCGGCGAGGGAGGGAGGAGAGGAGGAGGGGGCGCCCCGGCGGCAGCGGCGGCTAGGGTTCCCTCCTGGCCGCCCGCGGGCGGGGGGGGGGGGGGGGGGGGGGACGACGACGCAGGAAGGTCGCGATAAGTGGCCCAGATTCGGTGCTGGCGGCGGATCTGGGCTATTGACTCTTATGTTACTTTCTTCGCATGATTGAGAACCTGAAAAAAATCATTGCATGCAGATATATGTGGCCTTGCTACTTTATCACTGTGTGCGCCAAAGTGAAGATACCATCTTTCCTTTATAAACCCTACCACTTTACTTTTTGTCCTAGGTTGTATTTGGTGGGCCAGTTATAAGAAATGGTGATAGATTTATTGGTCTGAGCCTTCATATTAATGATTCCGATTATTTAAATGGAATTGATGTATACTGGACTACAGATCAACAAAGAGTATGTTCTCAAACGTACGCAGTTGATGAGTCAAACCTAATTAATCATGGATTGCCTGTTCAAAATCAAATAAACCACCTCACAGCTTAAACTTTTGGGCAAACTGAACCTATAATATCATACAAGATCAATTTGCAGGTCTGTATCAGGTTAGTCGAACAGGATGGAACCAGGGTGGAGTGAAGCGCTTTTCGCAGATGATATTCGACATGGAACCTCGCAATCAGGTGTGTTGGAAATAAACCTTGTGGCTTCAGAAACTTCAGTTCAGTAGGTTCAGGTTGAGGTGTCATTTTCTTCAGTTTCATCATTTGGCAGATTAGTTAGTTAGTTAGCTGGTTTAGCTCGCGGGCTTAACAATCTGGCGTGAGTCTCACGCCACGTTGATCTGATTGTGCCCCATTTCTACTTTTCTGTAATCTGAATAAATAGAAGAGAAGAAAGAGCAGAAAATGCACGGAAGTTTGAGCAGCACAAATCCTTGTCTTCCACCTTGTTTCACGAGTACGTACCTTTGCTTTGAAAGCAACAAGGAGCTTCTTGCCCCCAATACACTTCTCCCAAAGGTTTATGCAGTAAAAATTGGCGGTTGAGTAGCCTAAATTACCCTGCAAAAAAAGGGGGGAAAAGCACAGTAGCCTAAATTTGAGCAGCTGAACAATTACCCCTGGCCCCCCGCACTAGCAAATGATCAGCCATCTTTCAACGGCATAATACAACTGCATCATCTCATAATTCCTGGTGTTGTCCCCTGCATGAGATAAGACAAGTAGAAAACTTCCATTCGACCAACGGTAGTGGAGATGGCCTTGTAATGCCAACAGAGAAAAATGGACATGACTTGCAATTTCAATATCTCGAGAGGAACACATCGTGGGACCTGCCAAACCATTCTTCGGCTTACCAGTACAACTTTTACTGCAATTAAATGGTTTGCAGCTAAAGAAAAATGATGGAGGTAGCACCTAACGATTCAACAGAAAGACATAAAAACAGCAGAAGATTTCAGTATGTATCAAGAAAAATCAAGTGCAACTTGTTGGTCCAACAAGAGGATACTCTGCTTTAATTTTATTGTCGGCTACAACAAAACTTGGAACCAAGAAATTAATTTATTTTGCTAAATGCATTACTAAGAGAACCACTGGATAATCTCCAAAAAAGTAGAAGACCACGATAAAAGCCAAATATATTATTCAGATAAGAAGAAACATAGACATGTGGCAGTTCAACTGGCAAATATTTCAACCACTGACAAAAATGACTTGGTAGCATCAACTTGCGCGGTAGCCACTTCAGCGCAAAAGGATATTTAAAGAAATATGAATGTCATGCAAGATGCAATCATATAAAATTCGGGTGCTTCTTCTCATAATTTTGTATATATCAATAGGTGTCCTTAGTGTGGATCCAATCCATGCATATTGAAGATCAAGGATATGATGTATAGAAGCACTGACTGTTCACAGAATAACCGTCTAGCGTCGTAAAGAAGGTATGTGGAACAAGAGTTTGCTGGAGCCGATGTTGACCAAGACGGAGACCTTCGTGATGGAAACTGGCCACCAACCTGCTATCGGTATCAAAGTGAAGTAGCCACTCGCCAAATCTGACCAGCACGAGCACATCACCATCGCAAGAGTGGACTGCCACTTTCCAATTTTCAACAATCTTACCAAACTGCTCATTGAGATGTGCTACCGGCAATTCAACCCGATATTTTAAGGCCCAAACCTCGCTTTCGTAATCCTGCATCATCCAGATATCAATGATTTTCAGTTCACCATTAAAGATTGACATGCCGAGCTTGTCATAGATCTCAAACAGATTAGCACACTTAGGATCAAGAACCACCGGAGCACGCATCTCACGGAACGACTCGGCTGTGGTGTCGAATACCATTATATGGATGCTTTTGCTCTCATGTTTCTGTAGGTGCCAATGCAGGCTACCGCGGAGCAGGACATCATCCCCCCAGACACTAACCTTCTCCCTCGGCCACCCCCCGATGTTCCTCGGTGGCTGGGCTGAGCCCAATGCAAAGATGAAGAAGGCGTCGACTGCGGGATCATCCTTTTCCTGAGTCAGCAGTATCCGGTACTCGCTTGTAGGACGGTGCCGGTACATTCCGAACGGGAGGAAGGCAGAAAGCATGGGCAGACGAGCATGCTCACGAGTGGCCGGGTTGCAGATGGAAAAGCAGGGGCCATACGTACTGCCATTTTGTTCGAGCTGACTAATCGAGTTGTCAGTGAAAAGGAGGAGGCCTTCGCAGGTGGCATCTAGCCGGATCGTGTCAGCAAGCTGCACCCGGGCAACGTGTTGGACCTGGGCGTCGGTGGCCCGATTGTTGAAGGTGATGATGTTTTGGTAGTAGCTGTTGCCGCAGTTCATGCATTGCGAGGCGAGGGGTAGGGCGGGCTGGCGACCGTGGTGGGCGAGGAGGAAGTTGCGGACGGAGGTGGCGCGGCGCCATGCACGGCAGACGGCACGGCAGCGGAGGAGGGTTTTGGGGGGCAGGCGGACGAGGATCTCCCATATCACGATCTCCTCCAGAAGGCCTTGGTGGACACGCGTCGATCTTGCTGTTGCAGCATCCGCCATGGTCGCCGGCTGGATGAGCTCTCGATCTGTTGGTCCGTGTTTCTCTCTGGCAGACGAACAAACAGCGATGAGATGTATTGGGGGCTTTGGGCTGCCAATCTCGAACAACGCTTAACCGGGCTGGATAGGATATATATGAGCTCTCTCGATCCCGTGTTGGTTTAGATCGATTACTTCAGTTATTCCCTTGAAACCCTAGATCCTATCTCGCCGGCCGCCGTACGCGCGGGGTCAGTTGCATGCGCGATGTATGTGTCGACATATGATTTCTGTTCGAGTTGCTCTCGCTGCTGCTTTACTGGTTTCGTTTTCATTTTCTTTTTTGCGGGGGAAAGGAAAATCTCATTACTTAAGGTGGTGCATCATCCTTGCACAAGTTCACAATTTCGTCTGTACCTCCTCCTAACCACACCGCAGTCCGAGGAGTACAACGCCCGTAGGCAGCTAGACTATGACTAACTTTATTTTTGGTACGGCTAATAAGAGTAACTGAGATCTCCCTATCAACTTTTAACATCTCCTGAATTTCACTCATAATGGTTTCGTTTACATATAGATGAACAGAACAAGGCCATATTATACTGATTTCTTTTTTCTTTTCCGGGAAATATTATACTGATTTCATATAGGAGTACATTCTTTTCCCAACAAAACACATACCCTTTCACTTTTTTTTTGTGAAATCACATTTTCGCATTACTGAAACTAAAAACTCTACAATTTTTTTGTTCCTAGTTGATGTTTTGGCATTACAATCAAACCCTGCACAGGGCCGGCTTCATAAAATAGGTTTTCCTCAAAACCCTAAAACGCTCTAGCGGCGCCACGGGCGACTAGGGTTTTGACCGTGGAACTAGGGCTTCGGCCGGAGATTCATCGCCAGGACTGATCGTGCGCGCCCTTACGCGCGTGCTGATGGCTGCTCCCAACGCCTCAATGGAGGGCGGGACTGGAGATGATGGGCAGATGGGTCGGGAGGCCATGAAGAAACTGGAGGAAGCTTTGGGCAAACTCGATATATCTGAAGAAGAGGCGACTCCCCGGGTGATCGACGATCGGGTAGATGGAGGTCAGGTGAAGTGGCTATTGGCTGGTAAAGTTCACCACAGAAATCACTTCCATATCTAGACTATCACCAATGCACTCCGACCGGCGTGGGGAAACCCACGAGGACTAATGTTCAGATCAGTTGGTTTTAACATGTTTGTGGCTGAATTTGAGAATCAGCGAGATAGAGATCGAGTCTGGGGTGGATCGCCATGGCACATTAACAAATACACTGTGGTGTTAGCGGAGTTCGACGATTGCATGCGGCCAGATGAAATCAAATTCAATCGTCTGCAAATTTGGGCTAGGGTTGTTAACCTACCCTATAACTTGAGAGATGAATCTTGGTGGATCCCAATAGCTTGTTGTCTTTGATCATAATGGTGGTTTCCTGCGAGCAAGAATTTCCATTGATGTAGAGAAACCACTTAGGAGATGGATTCTCATTGATTCTGCCAGGAGGAAGAAGGTGGATATGTATAATATTTAGTATGAGCAAGTCCCTTATTTATGTTTCTCCTGTGGCAAGTTGGGTCATTCAGATCTCTATTGTCCAACGCCGGGGTCTCGGGATGAGAATGGTGACCTCCCATTTGGACCAAAGTTGGGAGCGCAGGAGGATTTCAAGATCCGGCGGCTTCAGAGAACTCTTCTAGGGAGCATAATGCGAGTAACAAGACCAGGAACTCGAGTACTGCTAAAGATACTGGAGAGGAAGTGACCTTCCCCGTCAAGAATAGGCAACAACAGAAACGTAAGGATGCTCCAAATCAGGTTTATAGACCAGTTGCAAAAACTACCCTGCTGCTTACTAATGGAGGCGAAGGGGTTATTGTTGGAGGTTCAAAGCTGGCCAGTGTTGATGCATCTTCAGAAGTCAATGGTGAGGGTGATGATTTCGCTCAGGAGCCCAAGAAGAAGAAGAAGCCTACTCCAGAGAATTCGGCAGAGACCGCGCCGCGGTCCTGCCCATCTCAATGAGTTGTATCAGCTGGAACTATCGGGGGCTTGGGAACCCCGAGGCTGTTCGTGAGCTTTGCAGTATTGTGAGGCTAGAAGGACCCACTCTTCTCTTTGTTATGGAAACGAAAATAAAAGCAAAAAGAGTAGAGGATTTCCAGAATTTGCTAGGTTTTGGTGGCTGTTTTGCCATAGACAGTGTTGGCCTCAGTGGCGGCATTGGTCTTTTTTGGTCTAATGATGTTTCTGTCGAGTTGAAAACTTCAGTCGTTGCCATATTGATGTTTTGGTTAGTAATAAAGATCAGAACTCTTCGTCATGGAGGTTCACTGGTTTTTACGGAGCACCGCGTGTTGAAGATAGACACAACAGTTGGTGGTTCTTGCGTACTCTATATACATTACCACATGCTGCATGGATGTGCATGGGGGATTTTAACGAGACCATGTTTTCCAATGAGCATTTCATTAGAGCTGCTCGTCCTGAGCGACAGATGCGAGCTTTTAGGGAGGTGGTGGACGATGTTTCCTTCTAGGACTTGGGCTGGTCAGGTATGGCTTACACATGGGACAATCGACAAGACGGAGAGAACAATGTGAAAGCAAGACTGGATCATGCTTTTGCTAATGAGGAATTCCGTCAACAGTTTCAGCATATAAGGGTGAGGCATCTCTCATCGGTGGAGTCCGATCATTGCTTTGTTCTTGCAGAAATAAAAGAAACAGTATCATCGAGGTCGCATGCCAAGAAGCAGTTTAGATACGAAAATGTGTGGCAAACACACACTGATTATGATCGCTTAGTTGTGGATACATGGCAAGGTTTACAACGCAGACCGGGTCTGCGAGGCATATCCGAGGCATTGGGTGAACTACAACCAACACTAGAACCGTGGAGTTCTAGGGAATTTGGGTGTTTGACGTGGATGGTGAGGCAACTTCAGAAGAAGCTTGATGGCATCCGGTCTGTGTCTATTGGCCGGGGTCCGTCACATGAGGAGTTGTCCACGGTCAAAAAACTGAAAAGAGGCGTTACACGAGGAGGAGGTGTGGTTCCAGCAACGCTCACGCGTTCCGTGGCTCCGTGAGGGGGACCGTAACACTGCCTATTTTCAGGCACAAGCAATACAACGAAAAAGATTGAACAAAATACAAGGCCTTCGGAGGGCGGATCGGTCAGTTTGTGCTGATGAAAATGAGGACAAGGACGAAGTACAGATGTTCTATAAGAATTTGTACCAATCGCAAGGTTTTGCTGATGCCGGCGAACTACTAGCTCACGTTCCTGTCAAAATTTCACATGAAATGAATGTGGAGCTCACAAAACCGTATACCACTGAAGAGGTCAAGTTTGCGCTCTTCCAGATGGCTCCTTCGAAGGCGCCCGGTGTGGACAGGTATACAGCAGGTTTTTACCAATGTCACTGGGGTCTCCTGGGTGGCGACGTTACTAGTGCGGTGTTGGAATTTCATAATGGCGGGGAGCTATCTTCTGGCTTGAATGACACTTCGATTACTTTCATTCCAAAGGTAAATCATCCTCAGTCCATATCTCAATACCGTCCTATCGTCCTTTTGCAATAGGCTAAGGGGCATTATGGATGAGATTGTTAGCGAAGATCAAAGTGCTTTTTTTCTCGGTCGGCTTATCACTGATAATGTTCTAGTGGCATATGTGAGTGTGCACACTATGAAGAGGAGGAAAAAGGGGAAAAACTATTCTTGCGCGGTGAAGCTTGATATGATCAAGGCATACAATCGTGTCGAGTGGCATTACCTGGAAGCGATACTATCTAAACTTGGTTTTAGCATAGTTTTAGTCAGGTTAATTATGAAATGCGTGACTTCAGTACATTTCTCAGTCAGGGTTAATCGGGAGCTTTTGCCGTTTTTCATCCCGTCCAGGGGACTCCGACAAGGCGATCCTATCTCGCCGTATTTGTTCCTGCTTTGTGGGGAAGGTTTTTCCTCATTGCTTAAGAATTACAATGGAGGTACTGTTGATCGAGGCCTGAGAGTTAGCTATCGATCACCTTGGGTCACCCATTTGCTATTTGCAGACGATAGCTTGATTTTCATCAATGCAAAAGATGAAAGTGCTCTTGGATTGAATGAGATTCTAAGGATATACGGAGATGCTTCAGGTCAGTGTGTTAATCGTGACAAAAGTTCCATTTTGTTTTCTTCTAACACTCCTGATACTGTGAAGAATGTTTTAAAAGCGACACTGAATATTCAAGTGGTGTCCTTCAGCGAGAAATATATGGGTTTGCCCACGGCTGTGGGGCGTATCACGAGTGGGACTTTCGATCACATTGGCGAAAGAGCTCGTGGAAAAATTCAGGGTTGGTCGGAGAAGCTTCTAGCTTGTGCAGGACGTGAGACACTGCTGAAATCAGTCGTACAAAAAATTCCTACTTACCCAATGCGTACTTTTCTGTTCACCAAGAAGGTTTGTAAGAGTTTAACTTCTCCCATGGCTAAATATTTTTGGAGTAGTTCTCTTGACAAAAAGTCGATGCATTGGGTATCTTGAAAGGAGTTGGCTACACCCAAGTGCAATGGGGGTATGGGCTTCAGAGACCTGCAACAATTTAATCTTGCAATGTTGGGTAAACGTGGATGGCGGTTCTTGACAAACCCAAATCCCCTATGTGCAAGAGTTTTAAAGGGTCGCTATTTCCCATATACCGAGTTCATGCAAGCAACATCACCCAAGTCGGCCTCGGCTACATGGAGGGCCATCATAGCGGGAAGAGAGGCCTTTAATATTTGTTTGATCTCACGGGTAGGAGATGGCTCCACCATTTCAGTGTGGACTGATAAATGGATCCCAGGCACTATCTCTATGACTCCAACCTCGAGGTCATCAAACACAAATGTGGAGAAGGTGTTAGATTTGATAGATACAGATAATTGGACGCGGCGACAAGATTTGATTCAGGATACTTTCGTGCCTCGGATGTCGCTACCATTATAAACATCCCTATTCGACAGGGAGGGGGACATGATTTTCCCGCATGGGCGTTTGAGAAATCGGGCAACTACACTGTGAAGACGGCGTATCGTGCTGTAGTGACTCGGAAAGAGCAACTAGCTCTAGAGGAAGGGACGGCTACCGGGACATCAGAGAACGATAAACAGATGTGGAAAGCTCTATGGAAACTTAATGTCATTCCAAAAGTTAGAGTATTCTGGTAGAGAGTGCTTCGGGGTATTCTCCCAGACGAAAGCACGCTCAAGAAGCGCCATATTGCAGACATCAGTAGCTGCAAAGTTTGCTTGGCTGGTGAGGAGGACCTGCAGCATGCTCTTATCTCCTGTTCACATGCTCGTCCATTCTGGGAGGAGGCATGTGTTGTAGGGTGGAACCCTAAGTGAAGAACTTTCACGAATTGGAGGGGGAATCCCCAAGAACAAGATCAACACAAGAGAGAAAACAAGAGGAACACTCAAGAACAAGTCCAATCACACATCCACTAGACCAACAAACACACAAGATCCACAAGGTACATGAACAATCAAAGGGAAACAAGATACATGGTAGAGTTCATCCCAAATCCTGTGAAGGAGATGAGGGCTTGATGATCTAGATAGATCCTTCCCACAAGGGGGTCTTGAATCCCTAGGGATCTTCTCCAATGGAGGTCTTGTACTCCAATGGAGTCTTCTCTCTCAAGAGGAATCCCACAAGGGGAGATACATGAGCTAAGCTCTATGATTTGTGTCTATCCTTAGCTAAGTATAAATGGAGGAGATGAAGGAGTATATATAGGTCCAAGGGATGAAGGGGTAAGGAGGGGCGAAATGGGAATACAAGGCAAAGCCCAACAGCCACACGCAGGAGGCCCCGTGCGCACGGGGTAAGTGGAGCCTATGTGAACGGGGTATCCAGAGACCCAGCGACTTAGCCCGTGCGCACGGGCTTGTACCGCAGGCACGGGGTCCCGTGTGCACGGGGTCCAAGGCCCGTGCACACGGGGTGTCCTGAAGCTTGCAGCACGTCTTCTCGTGGACTCCCGTCGGTGCAGGTGGAACCTCGCCTTCTTCTTGATGGTTCCTTCTCCATTTCCAGGCTTCTCTCATGGATGGTGTAGGCGCTCGCTTATGGATGACCTCCTCCATGGCACGTTCATCATCGGTCTCAAACCTATATGGGCACATGGTAGGACGGTCAAGTAGTATACCATCTACAAGGGAACTAAGAAGACACACATTAAGGATGGAATTCACCTTAGTATGATTGAAGTAGAAGTTGAACTTGTCTCTTAGCGATGGGATTCTTGACATGGTGATGTCCATAGGATGCTCCGCACCATCCCCTCCCCCTTGGGAAAGATCCGACCTCGGATCGAAAACCAAATCACCATGGGAAAGAGATGATGTCGCCATGTAGAAGCTGACGATCACCAAGTATTCATCATCTTGTAGCTTGAAATTTGCACTCTCCAATGTCGCACCATCTTGCGATTCCTTCAAAAGGAGCAAAGATAACAAGCACTTGGAAAAACAAATGTGGTTGGCATTAAAGCAAAACCAAGCATTCAAGAGGCGATTCACCCAACAAGTGTTGTCATCAAGCATAGCATATGATTTTACAAAGAAGTGTGGCATGGCATTTAAGCATATAAATTGAGCACTATCAAGGACATCATGGAAACAAGCATGCCAATGGGAGGTAAGAATGCTAATATGTGTGAGAAGTGAACAAGCATCTACCTCAAGATCATAGCAAGAATGCGCAACGTGCTCAACGAAAGGTCTATGGTAGGCATAAGAATCATTCACAACACCATGTATAATGAGATGTCTAAACACATGGGGCAAGTGCAAGACAATCCAAGCATAATGTGCATAGGGTGTAGTGAAGATATCGTGGCACTCAACACAAAGTAAAGAGCAATTGTTCAACATGTGTGAGGCAAGCAAGTCAATCATGTCATGGGTGCAAATAGTGGGCATAGACAATGCACATGACATATCGCAAGCACGAACACAAAGCAAGATCATAGTATCATCATAGGAATGGTTCGCAAAAGGAATATGGCAATAACAAGCACTATCTCCACCAAGCTTGCAAATACACATACAAGTACTAGAATCAATCATCATGTGTAATGCAAAGCATGGGTCACAAGTGCATGGCAAGGGCATAGGAATAAGCATATCATGTGATACGTCTCCAACGTATCTATAATTTTTTATTGTTCCATGCTATTATATATTCTGTTTTGGATGTTTAATGGGCTTATTTATACACTTTTATATTATTTTTGGGACTAACCTATTAACCGGAGGCCTAGCCCAAATTGCTGTTTTTTTGCCTATTTCAGTGTTCCGCAGAAAAAGAATCAAACGGAGTCCAAACGGAATGAAACCTTCGGGAACGTGATTTTCGGAACAAACATGATCCAGAGGACTTGGCGTCCACGTCAAGAAATCAACGAGGAGAGCACGAGGCAGGGGGGCGCGCCTACCTCCCAGGTGCGCCATCCACCCTCGTGGGGCCCACGTAGCTCCACCGACGTACTTCTTCCTCCTATATATACCTACGTACCCGCAAACCATCAGAGGCATCCACGAAAACATAATTCCACCGCCGCAACCTTCTGTACCCGTGAGATCCCATCTTGGGGCCTTTTCCGGCGTCCTGCCGGAGGGGGCATTGATCATGGAGGGCTTCTACATCAACACCATAGCCTCTCCGATGATGTGTGAGTAGTTTACCTCACACCTTCGGGTCCATAGTTATTAGCTAGATGGCTTCTTCTCTCTTTTTGGATCTCAATACAAAGTTCTCCATGATTCTCGTGGAAATCTATTCGATGTAATCTTCTTTTGCGGTGTGTTTGTCGGGACCGATGAATTGTGGGTTTATGATCAAGTTTATATATGAACAATATTTGAATCTTCTCTGAATTCTTTTATGTATGATTGGTTATCTTTGCAAGTCTCTTTGAATTATCAGTTTGGTTTGGCCTACTAGATTGATCTTTCTTGCAATGGGAGAAGTGCTTAGCTTTGGGTTCAATCTTGTGGTGTCCTTTCCCAGTGACAGCAGGGGCAGCAAGGCACGTATTGTATTGTTGCCATCGAGGATAACAAGATGGGGTTTATATCATATTGCATGAGTTTATCCCTCTACATCATGTCATCATACTTAAAGCATTACTCTGTTCTTATGAACTTAATACTCTAGATGCATGCTAGATAGTGGTCGATGTGTGGAGTAATAGTAGTAGATGCAGGCAGGAGTCGGTCTACTTGTCACGGATGTGATGCCTATATACATGATCATACCTAGATATTCTCATAACTATGCTCAATTCTATCAATTGCTCGACAGTAATTTGTTCACCCACCATAATACTTATGGTCTTGAGAGAAGCCACTAGTGAAACCTATGGCCCCCGGGTCTATTTTCCATCATATTAATCTTCCAACACTTAGCTATTTCCATTGCCTTTTATTTTTACTTTGCATCTTTATCATAAAAATACCAAAAATATTATCTTATCATATCTATCAGATCTCACTCTCGTAAGTGACCATGAAGGGATTGACAACCCCTTTATCGCGTTGGTTGCGAGGTTCTTATTTGTTTGTGTAGGTGCAAGGGACTCGAGCGTAGCCTCCTACTGGATTGATACCTTGGTTCTCAAAAACTGAGGGAAATACTTACGCTACTTTACTGCATCACCCTTTCCTCTTCAAGGGAAAAACCAACGCAGTGCTCAAGAGGTAGCAAGAAGGATTTCTGGCGCCGTTGTCGGGGAGGATTACGCAAGGTCAAGATTTGGACTCCCGACAACGAGCCATTTCTGGCGCCGTTGCCGGGGAGTCTACGCAAAAGTCAACATACCAAGTACCCATCACAAACCCTTATCCCTCGCATTACATTATTTGCCATTTTCCTCCCGTTTTCCTCTCCCCCACTTCACCCTTGCCATTTTATTTGCCCTCTCTTTTCCGTTCGCCTCTTTCTCGCTCGCTTTTTGTTTGCTTGTGTGTTGGATTGCTTGCTTGTCACTATGGCTCAAGTCAATACTAAATTGTGTGACTTTACCAATACCAACAACAATGATTTTCTAACACTCCGATTGCTCCTCTTACCGATACTGAATCTTGTGAAATTAATACTGCTTTGTTGAATCTTGTCATGAAAGATCAATTCACCGGCCTTCCTAGTGAAGATGCTGCTACCCATCTAAATAGCTTTGTTGATTTTTGTGATATGCAAAAGAAGAAAGATGTGGACAATGATATTGTTAAATGGAAGCTATTTCCTTTTTCACTTAGAGATCGTGCTAAAGTTTGGTTTTCGTCTTTGCCTAAAAATAGTATTGATTCATGGAATAAGTGCAAAGATGCTTTTATCTCTAAGTATTTTCCTCCTGCTAAGATCATCTCTCTTAGAAACGATATTATGAATTTTAAGCAACTTGATCATGAACATGTTGCACAATCTTGGGAGATGATGAAATTAATGATACGTAATTGCCCTACTCATGGTTTGAATTTGTGGATGATTATTCAAAAAAATTATGCCGGATTGAATTTTGCTTCTAGAAATCTTTTAGATTCGGCCGCGGGAGGCACTTTTATGGAAATCACTTTCGGAGAAGCTACTAAACTCCTAGATAATATTATGGTTAATTATTCTCAATGGCACACCGAAAGATCTACTAATAAAAAAGTGCATGCGATAGAAGAAATTAATGTTTTGAGTGGAAAGATGGATGAACTTATGAAATTATTTGCTAATAAAAGTGTTGCTTCCGATCCTAATGATATGCCTTTGTCTACCTTGATTGAGAATAATAATGAATCTATGGATGTGAATTTCGTTGGTAGGAATAATTTTGGTAACAACGCTTATAGAGGAAACTTTAATCCTAGACCGTACCCTAGTAATTCCTCTAATAATTATGGTAATTCCTACAACAATTCTTATGGAAATTTTATTAAGTTGCCCTCTGATTTTGAAACAAGTGTTAAATAATTTATGAATTCGCAAAAGAATTTCAATGCTTTGCTTGAAGACAAATTGCCTAAGATTGATGAATTGGCTAGGAACGTTGATAGAATTTCTCTTGATGTTGATTTTTTTGAAACTTAGATCTATTCCACCTAAGCATGATATCAATGAGTCTCTCAAAGCTATGAGAATTTCCATTGATGAGTGCAAGAAAGAACCGCTAGGATGCGTGCTAAAAAAGATTGCTTTGTGAAAGCGTGTTCTTCTAATTTTTATGAGAACAAAGATGAAGATCTAAAAGTTATTGATGAGTCCCCTATTAAATCTTTGTTTTGCAATATGAATCTTAATGATGGGAATGAATATGATCCACCTCTACCTAGAAGGCGTTCAAAAAATTCGAAGTTTTTAGATCTTGATGCAAAAATTGATAAAAGTGGGATTGAAGAGGTTAAAACTTTAGATAGCAATGAACCCACTATTTTGGATTTTAAGGAATTTAATTATGATAATTGCTCTTTGATATATTGTATTTCCTTGTTGCAATCCGTGCTAAATTCTCCACATGCTTATAGTCAAAATAAAGCCTTTACTAAACATATCGTTGATGCTTTGATGCAATCTTATGAAGAAAAACATGAGTTGGAAGTTTCTATCCCTAGAAAACTTCATGATGAGTGGGAACCTACTATTAAAATTAAAATTAAAGATCATGAATGCTATGCTTTATGTGATTTGGGTGCTAGTGTTTCCACGATTCCAAAAACTTTGTGTGATTTGTTAGGTTTCCGCGAATTTGATGATTGTTCCTTGAACTTACACCTTGCGGATTCCACTATCAAGAAACCTATGGGAAGAATTAATGATGTTCTTATTGTTACAAATAGGAATTATGTGCCCGTAGATTTTATTGTTCTTGATATAGATTGCAATCCTTCATGTCCTATTATTCTTGGTAGACCTTTCCTTAGAATGATTGGTGCAATTATTGATATGAAGAAAGGGAATATTAGATTCCAATTTCCGTTAAGGAAAGGCATGGAACACTTCCCTATAAAGAAAATTAAATTACCGTATGAATCTATTATGAGAGTCACTTATGGATTGCCTACCAAAGATGGCAATACCTAGATCTATCCGTGTTTTTATGCCTAGATAGGGGCGTTAAACGATAGCGCTTGTTGGGAGGCAACCCAATTTTATTTTTAGTTTTTTGCTTTTCTCTTTTGTTTAGGAATAAATCTTTGATCTAGCCTCTGGTTAGATTTTTTTTTATGTTTTAATTAGTGTTTGTGCCAAGTTAAACCTATAGGATCTTCTTGGATGATAGTTATTTGATCTTGCTGAAAATTCCAGAAACTTTCTGTTCACGAAAACAATTGTTAAAAATTACCAGAATGTGATATAATATTGATTCCAATTTCAACAGATCAATAAAGAAATTATTTAGTTCGTCCTATTTTGGCTGAATTTTTAGAGTTCCAGAAGTTTGCGTTAGTTACAGATTACTACAGACTGTTCTGTTTTTGACAGATTCTGTTTTTCGTGTGTTGTTTGCTTATTTTGATGAATCTATGGCTAGTAAAATAGTTTATAAACCATAGAGAAGTTGGAATACAGTAGGTTTAACACCAATATAAGTAAATAATGAGTTCAATACAGTACCTTGAAGTGGTGTTTTGTTTTCTTTCGCTAACGGAGCTCACGAGATTTTCTGTTAAGTTTTGTGTATTGAAGTGTTCAAGTTTTGGGTAAAGCTTTGATGGAGTATGGAACAAGGAGTGGAAAGAGTCTAAGCTTGGGGATGCCCATGGCACCCCAAGATAATCTAAGGACACCAAAAATCCAAAACTTGGGGATGCCCCGGAAGGCATCCCCTCTTTCGTCCTCATCCATCGGTAAATTTACTTGGAACTATATTTTTATTCACCACATGATATGTGTTTTGCTTGGAGCGTCTTGTATGATTTGAGTCTTTATTTGTTAGTTTGCCACAATCATCCTTGCTGTACACATCTTTTGAGAGAGACACACATGATTCGGAATTTGTTAGAATACTCTATGTGCTTCACTTATATTCTTTGAGCTATATAGTTTTGCTCTAGTGCTTCACTTATATCTTTTAGAGCACGGCGGTGGTTATATTTTATAGAAATTGTTGAACTCTCATGCTTCACTTATATTATTTTGAGAGTCTTAAACAGCATGGTAATTTGCTTTAATTGTGAATATCATGAGAAGTTAGATACTTGATAAGTGTTTTGAGATATAAAGGTGGTAATATTAGAGTGTGCTAGTTGAGTAATTGTGAAATTGAGAAATACTCTTGTTAAAGTTGGCAAGTCCCGTAGCATGCACGTATGGTAAAAGTTGTGTAACAATTTTGACACATAGGTATTCTTTTATTGCTTTCCTTCTGAGTGGCGGTCGGGGATGAGCGATGGTCTTTTCCTACCAATCTATCCCTCTAGGGGCATGCGTAGTAGTACTTTGCTTTGAGGGCTAATAAACTTTTGCAATAAGTATATGAGTTCTTTATGACTAATGTGAGTCCATGGATTATACGCACTCTCAACCTTCCACAATTTTCTAGCCTCTACGGTACCGTGCATTGCCCTTTCTCACATTGAGAGTTGGTGCAAATTTCGCCGGTGCATCCAAACCCCGTGATACGATACACTATCACACATAAACCTCCTTATATCTTCCTCAAAATAGCCACCATACCTACCTATTATGGCATTTCCATAGCCATTCCGAGATATATTGCCATGCAACTTTCCACCGTTCCGTTTATTATGACACGCTTCATCATTGTCATATTGCTTTGCATGATCATGTAGTTGACATCGTATTTTGTGGCAAAGCCACTATTCATAATTTTTTCATACATGTCACTCTTGATTCATCGCATATCCCAGTACACCGCCGGAGGCATTCACATAGAGTCATATCTTGTTCTAAGTATTGAGTTGTAATTGTTGAGTTGTAAATAATAAAAGTGTGATGATCATCATTATTAGAGCATTGTCCCATGTGAGAAAAGGATGATGGAGACTATGATTCCCCCACAAGTCGGGATGAGATTCCGGACTAAAAAAAGAGAGAGAGAGAAAAGAGGCCAAAAAAAAGAGAAGGCCCAAACAAAAAAATGAGAGAAAAAAGAGAGAAGGGGCAATGCTACTATCCTTTCCACACTTGTGCTTCAAAGTAGCACCATGATATTTATGATAGAGAGTCTCCTATGTTGTCACTTTCATATACTAGTGGGAATTTTTCATTATAGAACTTGGCTTGTATATTCCAATGATGGGCTTCCTCAAAATGCCCTAGGTCTTCGTGAGCAAGCAAGTTGGATGCACAACCACTTAGTTTCTTTTGTTGAGCTTTCACATATTTATAGCTCTAGTGCATCCGTTGCATGGCAATTCCTACTCCTCTCATTGACATCAATCGATGGGCATCTCCATAGCCTATTGATTAGCTGCGTCAATGTGAGACTTTCTACCTTTTTGTCTTCTCTCATAACCTCCATCATTATACTTTACTCCACCCATAGTGCTATATCCATGGCTTGCGCTCATGTATTGCGTAAGAGTTGAAAAGGCTGAAGCGCGTTAAAAGTATGAACCAATTGCTCGGCTTGTCATCGGGGTTATGCATGATGAGAACGTTTATGTGACAATATTGAAACATAGCCTAACTATATGATTTTGTAGGGATAAGCTTTCTTTGGCTCTGTTATTTTGATAAGACATAATTGCTTGGTTAGCATGTTTGAAGTATTATTGTTTGTCAACATTAAACTTTTATCTTGAATCTTTCGGACCTAGATATTCATGCTACAATAAAAAGGGATTACATTAAGAAGTATGTAAAGAAGCATTCCACATCAAAAATTCTGTTTTTATCATTTACCTACTCGAGGACGAGCAGGACTACACCACAACACTGATATAAGGACAGAAAAACTGCCGGGAGAACATACTTATAAGGGCAGACAATCTGCCGGGATAGCATTTCTCCCGGCAGATAGAACCGCCACGAGAACGGCTGCCGGGGATTACTTGTCCCGGCGGTTTCTCTATCCCGGCCCTTATATTTGCTGGCAGTTTGTTTTCTCCCGGCAGATTGGTCAGGACACATGAAACTACAATTGCCGGCAGTTTAGCTGCCTGCACATGCATGTTTTCCCGGCAGTTATGATGCCAGCACTTCAATTTCACTAGCAAACTATTGTATGCATTCCTGATATAATTTCCATTCATTATGTTAAGCAATCATGGCACCTCGCACAATTTATACATACATTTCAAAGTAACATATAGGTCTCATCAGAAACCTTACACTTCATTCCATAAACATAAGAACGTATATAAGCAGATTGTGCCACAAAAAGAGTACATAAATGTTTCTAGATACACGTGCCACACAACCAAAATGAAGTAGTTCCACAAAGGGAGAAGTATATATGTTTCTAAATGTGTCACGCAACCAAAATGGCCATATAGTGGCCTATGTGCCAAAACAACCACCAAAATGAGCAGAACTTGCCAATGTCTCCAAGTTCACCAAACAAGGCGCATTACATTATCACTCCACCAACTTAATAGTTGATCTTGCAAACCTTCAGCAGCTTGTAGATCATCCAAATCTCCATCAAGTAGTGTATCTTTGGGAAACCTGCAACAGAACGGAAACTCAAAATGGAGCTCTCATAGCTTAATAAACCTGTTGTAACATATGAACATGCAACTAGTACTGGAAGCACAATAAAATGCAATTTTTACATCACATAAGGACAAGTGTTTTAATGCCTTCTTTGTTTGCCTTGCTGTTGGGCGTTGGCTGTAGCAGAACACGCTGTGAAATTATTCAGTAAATGGAGTTTGAATGAAGGCTGATGTTGTACACAGATCGTTCATTGGAGATGAAAAGGATTTGAATCAGGCTAACGTACACAGCTCATTCCATTCCAGTTATAGTAACAAAACAGTAAAAAGTTATAATTTGATATTCTTGTCGTTCTAAACTTGTTTATAGTAACCTAAAGGTTGAGGTTATGACATACCCTGAAGAAAAGCACCCAACTTGTTAGGCATACAAATAAGCCACCAACAATAAACGCCATTTCATCTAATGTGCTTGTAACAGGATAAAATGTTTGCCACGGTCACCTTTTGCAAAACTGCTACTCGACTAAAATGGTTGCAGAGACCTCTAGCTTGATTTGATTTGCCTTAGATGGTTCCTTCTCCCTCTGGATGATATGGCTGCAGAAGAAAGCAAAGCGAAAAGGATTGGTTCATTCTGTAAAATTGTGACGAGGACACCTACAAGTTTACACTCACATTTTCTTCACTAATCTCCGGTAAACCTGGAGTTCAAGTTTGTCCAACACAAGGTAGACACCGCATTTTAGTAACGCTGCAAGAGAAATAAGCAATCAGTGTCCATGCAAAGCAACCAGTGTCCCTGTACAAAAAAGTAGGACGCAATCAGTGACAGCAGAGGGCCGAAACTTTTTCAGGACACAAATATGTGAACTTAGTGGTCTTCATGTCTATCAAGGGCTTGCTTAAGGAGCCTGAGATCTGCCATCCTAAGTGAAGTCACAATATCTGCATACTGGAAGGTTAAATTACCACTTATACAAATCAAAATGGTTACGGGGAAATCTTTAGGTGGGCTATTTCATTTTTCCTCTGTATTCCCATTTTGCCTAACTTTGTTGTTTACTAAAATGGATACAGATTAAAATGGACTAAAATGGTGCAGGTTCCTGTATATAGGTTGTGAATCAGATCACAATTGTAATTATCTTTATATTTGAATTTTAAACTATAACATAATAATCTAGAGCATATAGTTGAGAATGAGGTATAGAAACAATTCAAGTCAGTAACATTAACAAAAAAAAAGGGCAGCCCGGTGCATATAGCTCCCGCTTGCGCAGGGTCCGGGGAAGGGTCCGACCACTTTGAGTTCAAGTGAGTTGATAACAAAATAAGGAGGAATCCATGTGACAAAGCTGTAGTTAGGCATATCCTAAGAATATATTGGAAGAATAAGTGCACAAACACAGGTAGGAGCTGTCACACTGTAGTTAGGCATATCCTAAGAATATATTGGAAGAATAAGTGCACAAACACAGGTAGGAGCTTTGCATTGAGAAATCATGTAGCTGCTCGATCTCATAAATGCTCCTCTTAAAATTATACTTGATTTCGCCCATGTCCTTAAGCACACTGAATGTCTTATATTCATCAGAAACAATTATATATTACTATGGCATCGGGAATGGAAATAGGAAGAGCGACAAACACAGGAAGAGAAATCAATTCAAAACATTCAGAAATGGAGGCTAAGCTAAGTCGACTGGCAAGAGCAACCATACTGAAAACTGCAGTAACTAAGGTCATATAATAACTTGAGATAAAGTTTTTCGCCTCATATTAACAATCTGCATACATAAGTTGACTCAGAGATATCTTGTACTGTTTCTAGTGCAGAATATTGTTTTGACAAAGTCAATGTAGTTAAAGGCATATAGAAATCTAAATATTATGATGCGCACAGTGTAACATATAATTCTACCATTTTGGTGAAAACAGATTTAACCGGCAATATGTTGACTTTTATCAATGTACAGAATCCATTGCTATTGGACATTTTGGTGTAACTCAAATGCTCCATTAAGCTCGCATAAATTTGGTTAATAACACTTTTAAAGTGTGAGTAAAAATCTATGAAAGAAAGACTATAAACACTATTGGACATGATATTGAGAAATCTGGGAAGTTGCTACAACTCTACCATCAAATATAGGAAATATTCAAAGTCTAGGCCTCATACACTTTGCTTAATGTTGGAAGGCATAATGATTTGGTAGGACATGCAGATAGTCATATTCTTAGCCTTTATTTCCGAGAAATAAAATAAGAGATGCATACCACCCCTACAGAACACATAAAACTGCTTCGCAAGTCTTCGAGCAATGTGAAGCAGAAACAATTAATTAACTAATACTTGAAATGAACAAAGTGTATTATCTACAATACTTGTAATCTTCAGTACACCATCAAAGCAAACCTATTTATTGTTTGCTAACCAGGGGGGGAGCTTTGTTGGGGCCAAACTAGGCCATGGGCACCCAGGTTTTTGGCACTTTTAATTTTACCTATGCATCAAAGCATAGCCCACTAAGAATACGAACAATCCATGTAGCCGGCACGAGCATGTAGTAGCACGCTATTTCTCATGGCTGCAGCAGGCAGCGGCACACTAGGCCTGGCACCAGCCGCTCGCCGACATCCCGCGCAGATCTGGCATCGCACAACCAGGGGCCGGCCGGAACGCACGCCCCCCAAACTCCACTCCCCTGTCACCTCAAAAAAAAAACTAATAGACTACATACATAGATTTTAGAGCTACACACCAATTTCTGCAGTGATCTAGGAAATATCACCTGTCAAATTCTCGTGGTTGGAGCAAGGAAGTAGAGAAGGCAGCGGTGTCCAGGGAAAGGCAGAGCTGCTCGCGAGGAGGGTCGACGCTCCGCTGCCTGGGGTAGAGGACGTAGAGGAGGGGTCCCCGCTTGGTTCTCCGGTGAAGCTTGTGGGGAGGAGGCCTGGTCGGGGAGGAAGCTCGCGAGATGGGTGGTGGTGAGGGAAGACATTCGGCGGAGGAGGGTGGTCGCCGCTTGCGGTCTGGAGTGGCGGCTCGGTGGCGCCGCTCTGGAGTGGTTGGGGAGGGGGGCGGCAGTGGTCTGGGTGGAGGGCGGCCGCCGGCTTGGATCTGGAGTGGTTGGCGGCTGCGGTCAATTCGGTGCTTGGCGCCGCCGCTCTGGCGTGGTTTGGGGCGACGGCGCAAGTGCTCCGGGTGGAGGGCGTTCGGCGGCGGCGGGATGGTTAGGGCGGATGGGACGGTTGGGGGCGACGGCGGCGGCGGTCTGGTTGGGGGCGGCGACGGCGGTGTCTGGTGGAGGGCACGAAGGATTTGGGGGTCGATTTGGGGGCGGCGGCGCTATCTGATGGAGGGCCGGCGCGTGCGCGTCTTTTTTGGGCCAAAGTTTAGGCCACTCGCGCGCTTTCCTCTCATCGCGCGCGCTTAGTAGGCCCGATATTTTGGTCTTGCGTCAAAGTCGATTCCCGGCATATTATGGGCCGTGGTGTAGTTGTCTCGACGGAAGATGTGCCCTATAGTGTACCGGCAGTCCATGTGTCGTCACTGTTCAAGTTCTCCTGGCAGTTTCTCTACCCCAAGACGTTTGTACCGGCAGAAACAAATGTCCCGGCAGCTGTTTTGCCCCTGATCAAGTATTTCTCCCGGCAGTTAATTGCCCCCAATCAAGTGTTGTGCTGTAGTGAATTACGCTTAGGGATGCTTGATACGTCTACCACGTATCTATAATTTTTGATTGTTCCATGCTATTATATATTCTGTTTTGGATGTTTAATGGGCTTATTCATACACTTTTATATTATTTTTGGGACTAACCTATTAACCGGAGGCCTAGCCCAAATTGTTGTTTTTTTTGCCTATTTCAGTGTTTCGCAGAAAAAGAATATCAAACGGAGTCCAAACGGGATGAAACCTTCGGGACCGTGATTTTCGGAACAAACATGATCCAGAGGACTTGGAGTTCACGTCAAGAAATCAACGAGGAGAGCACGAGGCAGGGGGGCGCGCCTACCTCCCAGGCGCGCCATCCACCCTCGTGGGGCCCACGTAGCTCCACCGACGTACTTCTTCCTCCTATATATACCTACGTACCCGCAAACCATCAGAGGCATCCACGAAAACCTAATTCCACCGCCGCAACCTTCTGTACCCGTGAGATCCCATCTTGGGGCCTTTTCCGGCGTCCTACCGGAGGGGGCGTTGATCACGGAGGGCTTCTACATCAACACCATAGCCTCTCCGATGATGTGTGAGTAGTTTACCTCACACCTTCGGGTCCATAGTTATTAGCTATATGGCTTCTTCTCTCTCTTTGGATCTCAATACAAAGTTCTCCACGATTCTCGTGGATATCTATTCGATGTAATCTTATTTTGCGGTGTGTTTGTCGGGACCGATGAATTGTGGGTTTATGATCAAGTTTATCTATGAACAATATTTGAATCTTCTCTGAGTTCTTTTATGTATGATTTGTTATCTTTGCAAGTCTCTTCGAATTATCAGTTTGGTTTGGCCTACTAGATTGATCTTTCTTGCAATGGGAGAAGTGCTTAGCTTTGGGTTCAATCTTGCGGTGTGCTTTCTCAGTGACAGCAGGGGCAGCAAGGCAAGTATTGTATTGTTGCCATCGAGGATAACAAGATGGGGTTTATATCATATTGCATGAGTTTATCCCTCTACACCATGTCATCATACTTAAAGCATTACTCTGTTCTTATGAACTTAATACTCTAGATGCATGCTAGATAGCGGTCGATGTGTGGAGTAATAGTAGTAGATGCAGGCATGAGTCGGTCTACTTGTCACGGACGTGATACCTATATACATGATCATACCTAGATATTCTCATAACTATGCTCAATTCTATCAATTGCTCGACAGTAATTTGTCCACCCACTGTAATACTTATGCTCTTGAGAGAAGCCACTAGTGAAACCTATGGCCCCCGGGTCTATTTTCCATCATATTAATCTTCCAACACTTAGCTATTTCCATTGCCTTCTATTTTTACTTTGCATCTTTATCATAAAAATACCAAAAATATTATCTTATCATATCTATCAGATCTCACTCTCGTAAGTGACCGTGAAGGGATTGACAACCTCTTTATCGCGTTGGTTGCGAGGTTCTTATTTGGTTGTGTAGGTGCGAGGGACTCGAGCGTAGCCTCCTACTGGATTGATACCTTGGTTCTCAAAAACTGAGGAAAATACTTACGCTACTTTACTGCATCACCCTTTCCTCTTAAGGGAAAAACCAAAGCAGTGCTCAAGAGGTAGCATCATGCAAAGTGAACATGGCAAGATAGGCATAGAATATGTGATGGACAATAACCCATAGCCATGTGAGGGCCATGTAGAAGAGATGCGCGGAGTCTTTGCATGAAGGGAGTGGTGGGAATGAAACTCCATGGGATCCCTAGTCATCGTTGCTCTCTAGAGCTCATTTTGTCAACTCATGGGATTGTGAGGTTGACGCGTATTCGTGGGTACCTACACAAAAGAGACACAAACGAAAGAACGTGTGTGCGTGGTAAATGTACACATCATCCATCATGACGTGTATGTGCATGTGTGAGTTAGCACAAGATAAGCATCGCTCAAAGAAATTTGATGCATGGTATAAGCACATGTCATCCATCATGAAAGAATAGTTGTTATGTATGACACGATGAGGACACAAATCAAGTTTGCAATTATATGGCACATCATTCATTGAAATCATATTGTGCACACAAGTATGAGGATCATGCAATGGATGGGATGGATCAAAATCTCCTAAAATGTATGAGGAAACTATGGGGGTCTCCTCATGAGCAATATCGGAAACATCATATGGAGAAAATGGACAACATCCAAAACAATGCATATCCGCAGCTAGGTGGTCATGGCATGGCATATGAGATAAATGATGCAAAGGAAGCATATCAATATCATCACAAGAAAAGCAAATGCCAATAACCATGGGCTTGTCATCTATGCCATATGTGCAAATCGGGTTTATTTTAATGGCATATGCATAGCCACTACGAAGAGATTGCAAATATGACCTATTGTTGATCTCATGCATAGCATATGACAAGTCAAGCAGAATGTCAAACATGATGCGACCAAGAGAATTATCACAAGAAATCCTATGTAACATGGCATCACAACTAATAGACTCCTCATGGCAATCATCAAACTCATCATAAATGGGTAAATCATCGCATGGGGAAATCATACTAGCATGACCGATGGTAATAGTTGGATCGACACCATGCAAGCAATCAATATCAAGAATGTCCACTAGTGGGACTAGAGCGTCACCATCACCTATGTTACCTATGTCATTCAACTCATATGGTGTAGGTGAGGTGGTATGAACCAACTCGTGGTCATCGTCATCGTGATCGAACCATGTGGGGGGGGGGTACATCATAGTCCACCATGGCCATCGTCTTGTCCAAAGGAAGGACGAAGTCATCAAAGATCGGCGCGTCATCATAGATGGGACCAGCACCAAAGGAGGGGACACAACAGAGGTAGAGGTTAAGTTGTTAGAAAGCGAAATGGCCTCATATGCCTCATCAACTACCCCACTCTCTCTATGTGGCGGTGGCTTACTCACTCCCTCAAGGTAGGTGCACTCAATGTCGCATATGATGGGGTCACTCAAATCACTCAAGTGGTGGTGGCGGTGGCTCTCCTCACATGGTAATTGGGGCAACTCATCAGATATGGGGCTAGTGGTGAAGTCACTCTCAATCTCAATATGGTGGCTAAAGTCACTCAAGTCATCATACGCTGCCGTGGTCGAAGGGAAAATCCCATGCTCAACCGTCTCGTAGCCGTCGCCGTGGATGAAGGCCGAAGATGGCACATCACCACTCTCGTCGTGGATGAAGACCGAAGATGGCACATCATCGCTCTCGTCGTGGATGAAGGCCGAAGATGGCACATCATCACCCTCGCCGTCTTGTAGCGTGGTCGTTGTGAAGTGAGCTCGGGGTCGAGTAGACTTGGCGTTCTTGAGTTCTTGCTCCGCCTTGAGAGCACCAATGTATAGGTTGTCGAGGGACTTGTAGTTGTTGTTGAAAATAGTCTTGGCGATGTTGTTGTTCAATCCCATCATGAAGTAGAACTTCATCCAAATGGGGTCGTCCACACCGGCTCGCCGCAAGGCTTCCTTCATTCTCTTCAAGTACTCGTCGAGGGACTTGAATCCTTGTATGTTGTTCTCCAATTGGCGTTGAAGACGTTCCGTGTAGGTGGAAGGCACAAATTCTCGCCTCATCGCTTTCTTCGTCTTGGACCAACTCATGTCGAAGCTCCTCGAAGGTGAGTGAAGCCACCAAATCAACGCGTAGTCGTGGAAGGTACTTGTGGCGCACTTCACTTGAACTTAGGAGGGTACTTGATGTAGCTTGAGGTAGTCGTCCATCTTGCACTCCCAGACGAGGTATTCATCGGGGTCATTAGTTCCAAAGAATGGAATCTCGTCGGCGATGTTGAAGTCGTTGTAGCTCGAGGGAGTAGTGGCCTTGAGCTCGTGGTGTAGGCGAAGATGTTGTACGTCCGAAGGCGAAGATGCCTTGAAGTCACTTGGCGAAGATGGCAAAGGTGTTGAAGAAGCTGCAGTCTTGGGGTTGATGTCGAGGATCTATATAGCCCGTGCGCACGGGGTTGTCGAAGGCCATGTGCATGGGGTCCTGTGTGCACGAAGGTCGACGGCCAGTGTGCATGTGGGTGGCAGAGAAGCCAACTCTCGTTTACTAGGTCGCTCTTCATGGTCTTGTCGATGTCGATGCTTGTGTGTACTTGCCGGAGATGGTAGCACGGAAGTCTTTGCACTTGAGCGTCTTCTCGAAGATGAGGAAGACCGCTTGCGGTTCTTGATGAGGGCCTTGAGGTCCTCCATTTTCTTGTCCATCTTGGCATCGATGAAGTTCTTCATAGCATCGAACTCGTCGTCGTGGTTGTAGACCGGAGATGATGTGATTTGCCTATCCATCGCAAGACTCGAGCAAAGGTGAGTAGGAAATGAGATAAACAATACCAAGCTACCTTTTCCCAAAGTTGAGGATGTATCTCGTATCACTCAATGTGAGATGAAAGAATAGTGGAATTGGTACCGGACTTGTTCACTCACACCTACAAGTAAAAGCTTATCAAGTGGCTTGGTTAGGACAAGTCGCACAAATTTCATTTAAATTGAAGTCCAAGATATTGTAAATGTTGAAATAAATCCAAAGGACTCAAAATGCAAAGCAAGTGATCACAAATATAGAGGAGGGCAATAAAGAAACACACACCGTGGGATAATGGGGCTTGTGCAACTATAGGGATGAGCAATACAAAATTGCCTAATGAAGACGAAGCTCGTGTTGCACAAACACTAGGAGAGCACTAGCTTGATTGCACACTTGGGCACGATTCACCACTTGGCACCAACCTATATGTATGCAAGCTAAATGTTTCCTATTCCATGTATCCTCATGTACAAGTATCTCTTATCATGCTCAACCCTTTGCTTATAAGCTTATGCTCATTCTCTTTCTTGCTTAAAAGCTTTTTTTTTGCTCTTCTCTTCCTTTCCACTATGCGTATTGAGCCTCAACCACAAACATGAGATAAGTATCACAAGATATGCACGGGAGCAAGCAATTGCACAATATGACATATCTAATGATGCAACAATATGATATCGTATCAGTATGGTGCACAAGTTTTTGCGACGCCCGACAATACTCGGATAGCTAGTCTCAATAGGTATGAAGGTATGCGCAAAGATGGTGGGGCTATCAAGATGTAATGGCAAGGAAGGAAAAGTTTATGACGGAATGGATACCTTCGTCACACTTAACCTTTCACGAAGTCGGGGGTAACCGGCCTTGCTTCCGGTTGAAGATGGTCTCAAAGGATGGATGGTCGTCGTCGATGAGGAAGCTCGTGGTGGATGTAGTCGATGGACCGATACAAGTCACCGGTGGCGGATGAAGATGTAACCGTCCCTAAGTAACCGAAACACCTTAGGAGACTCAAATCACAACTCAAACAACCACAAATACCAAAGGAACCAAAAATGGGTTAGTTTGTGGAAGTTGTATGTGGTGGTGCGGAAGTTATGGCGGAAGGCCTATGCAAAAGATGTAAAAATGGGCAAAATTTGATGGATTCAAATGGTCGTAAAACCAAGATGAGCAGCTCGGGCATGTCGCTAGCTTTTCAACGAGCCAAAGAACACCCAAATCGGAGTTCGGGAGTGGAAGTTAGGGGTGAAAACGTAAAGTGGACGCGGCTGATTCTGGGAGGGCCGTGCGCACAGGCTCGAAGGCCGTGGACACGGGGTCCCGTGCGCACGGTACAGGTCCGTGGGCACGGCGTGTCCAGAGACTTTTCGGGGACCCGTGGGTACGGGGTAGGCGGAAATTTCGCGATTTCCTTGTCAAATTCGATGGGGGAAAGAAAAATTGGGGTATGGGGACACAATAGGAGTTAGATCTACTTGCTAGACACCAGATCCACGGATCAAAATCAACAAAAACTCACAAGAAACTTCAAATCACAAAAAATTTGGTATGGCTCTTTTTGTGGGGAATTTTTGAAATTGGGCTAGAACAAGCAAAATTAGGCTAGAAAAACAAAGAGGGGGCTCCAATTTCATGATCAACGTGGCTCTGATACCAAGATGTTGTAGGGTGGAACCCTAAGTGAAGATCTTTCACGAATTGGAGGGGGAATCCCCAAGAACAAGATGAACACAAGAGAGAAAGCAAGAGGAACACTCAAGAACAAGTCCAATCACACATCCACTAGACCAACAAACACACAAGATCCACAAGGTACATGAACAATCAAAGGGAAACAAGATACATGGTAAAGTTCATCCCAAATCCTATGAAGGAGATGAGGGCTTGATGATCTAGATAGATCCTTCCCACAAGGGGGTCTTGAATCCCTAGGGATCTTCTCCAATGGAGGTCTTGTACTCCAATGGAGTCTTCTCTCTCAAGAGAAATCCCACAAGGGGAGATACATGAGCTAAGCTCTATGATTTGTGTCTATCCTTAGCTAAGTCTAAATGGAGGAGATGAAGGAGTATATATAGGTCCAAGGGATGAAGGGGTAAGGAGGGGCGAAATGGGAATACAAGGCAAAGCCCAACAGCCACACGCAGGAGGCCCCGTGCGCACGGGGTAAGTGGAGCCCGTGTGCACGGGGTATCCAGAGACCCAGCGACTTAGCTCGTGCGCACGGGCTTGTACCGCGGGCACGGGGTCCCGTGTGCACAGGGTCCAAGGCCCGTGCCCACGGGGTGTCCTGAAGCTTGTAGCACGTCTTCTCGTGGACTCCCGTCGGTGCAGGTGGAACCTCGCCTTCTTCTTGACGGTTCCTTCTCCATTTCGAGGCTTCTCTCATGGATGGTGTAGACGCTCGCTTATGGATGACCTCCTCCATGGCACGTTCATCATCGGTCTCAAACCTATATGGGAACATGGTAGGACGGTCAAGTAGTATACCATCCACAAGGGAACTAAGAAGACACACATTAAGGATGGAATTCACCTTAGTATGATTGAAGTAGAAGTTGAACGTGTCTCTTAGCGATGGGATTCTTTACATGGTGATGTCCATAGGATGCTCCGCACCATCCCCTCCCCCTTGGGAAAGATCCGACCTCGGATCGAAAACCAAATCACCATGGGAAAGAGATGATATCGCCATGTAGAAGTTGACGATCACCAAGTATTCATCATCTTGTAGCTTGAAATTTGCACTCTCCAATGTCGCACCATCTTGTGATTCCTTCAAAAGGAGCAAAGATAACAAGCACTTGGAAAAACAAATGTGGTTGGCATTAAAGCAAAACCAAGCATTCAAGAGGCGATTCACCCAACAAGTGTTGTCATCAAGCATAGCATATGGTTTTACAAAGAAGTGTGGCATGGCATTTAAGGATATAAATTGAGCACTATCAAGGACATCATGGAAACAAGCATGCCAATGGGAGGTAAGAATGCTAATATGTGTGAGAAGTGAACAAGCATCTACCTCAAGATCATAGCAAGAATGCGCAACGTGCTCAACAAAAGGTCTATGGTAGGCATAGGAATCATTCACAACACCATGTATAATGAGATGTCTAAACACATGGGGCAAGTGCAAGACAATCCAAGCATAATGTGCATAGGGTGTAGTGAAGATATCGTGACACTCAACACAAAGTAAAGAGCATTGTTCAACATGTGTGAGGCAAGCAAGTCAATCATGTCATGGGTGCAAATAGTGGGCATAGACAATGCACATGACATATCGCAAGCACGAACACAAAGCAAAATCATATTATCATCATAGGAATGGTTCGCAAAAGGAATATGGCAATAACAAGCACTATCTCCACCAAGCTTGAAAATACACATACAAGTACTAGAATCAATAATCATGTGTAATGCAAAGCATGGTGTCACAAGTGCATGGCAAGGGCATAGGAATAAGCATATCATGCAAAGTGAACATGGCAAGATAGGCATAGAATATGTAATGGACAATAACCCATAGCCATGTGAGGGCCATGTAGAAGAAATGCGCGGAGTCTTTGCGTGAAGGGAGTGGTGGGAATGAAACTCCATGGGATCCCGAGTCATCGTTGCTCTCTAGAGCTCGTTTTGTCAACTCATGGGATTGTGAGGTTGACGGGTATTCATGGGTACCTACACGAAAGAGACACAAACGAAAGAACGTGTGTGCGTGGTAAATGTACACATGATCCATCATGATGTGTATGTGCATGTGTGAGTTAGCACAAGATAAGCATCGCTCAAAGAAATTTGATGCATGGTATAAGAACATGTCATCCATCATGAAAGAATAGTTGTTATGTATGACACGATGAGGACACAAATCAAGTTTGCAATTATATGGCACATCATTCATTGAAATCATATTGTGCACACAAGTATGAGGATCATGCAATGGATGGGATGGATCAAAATCTCCTAAAATGTATGAGGAAACTATGGGGGTCTCCTCATGAGCAATATCGGAAACATCATATGGAGAAAATGGACAACATCCAAAACAATGCATATCCGCAGCTAGGTAGTCATGGCATGGCATATGAGATAAATGATGCATAGGAAGCATATCAATATCATCACAAGAAAAGCAAATGCCAATAACCATGGGCTTGTCATCTATGCCATATGTGCAAATCGGGTTTATTTTAATGGCATATGCATAGCCACTACGAAGAGATTGCAAATATGACCTATTGTTGATCTCATGCATAGCATATGACAAGTCAAGCGGAATGTCAAACATGATGCGACCAAGAGAATTATCACAAGAAATCCTATGTAACATGGCATCACAACTAATAGACTCCTCATGGAAATCATCAAACTCATCATAAATGGGTAAATCATCGCATGGGGAAATCATACTAGCATGACGCATGGTAATAGGTGGATCAACACCATGCAAGCAATCAATATCAAGAATGTCCACTGGTGGGACTAGAGCGTCACCATCACCTATGTTACCTATGTCATTCAACTCATGTGGTGTAGGTGAGGTGGTATGAACCAACTCGTGGCCATCGTCATCGTGATGGAACCATGTGGGGGGTACATCATAGTCCACCATGGCCATCGTCTTGTCCAAAGGAAGGACGAAGTCATCAAAGATCGGCGCGTCATCATAGATGGGACCTAGCACCAAAGAAGGGGACACAATAGAGGTAGAAGTTAAGTTATTAGAAAGTGAAATGGACTCATATGCCTCATCAACTACCTCACTCTCTCTATGTGGCGGTGGCTTACTCACTCCCTCAAGGCAGGTGCACTCAATGTCGCATATGGTGGAGTCACTCAAATCACTCAAGTAGTGGTGGCGGTGCCTCTCCTCACATGGGAATTGGGGCAACTCATTAGATATGGGGCTAGTGGTGAAGTCACTCTCAATCTCAATATGGTGGCTAAAGTCACTCAAGTCATCATACGTCGCCGTTGTCATAGGGAAAATCCCATGCTCAACCGTCTCGTAGTCGTCGCCGTGGATGAAGGCCGAAGATGGCACATCACCACTCTCATTGTGGATGAAGACCAAAGATGGAACATCATCGCTCTCGTCGTGGATGAAGGCCGAAGATGGCACATCATCACTGTCGCCGTCTTGTAGTGTGGTCATTGCGAAGTGAGCTCGGGGTCGAGTAGACTTGGCATTCTTGAGTTCTTGCTCTGCCTTGAGAGCACCAATGTATAGGTCGTCGAGGGACTCGTATTTGTTGTTGAAGATAGTCTTGGCGATGTTGTTGTTCAATCCCATCATGAAGTAGAACTTCATCGAAATGGGGTCGTCCACACCGGCTCGCTGCAAGGCTTCCTTCATTCTCTTGAAGTACTCGTCGAGGAACTTGAATCCTTGTATGGTGTTCTCCAATTGGCGTTGAAGACGTTCCGTGTAGGTGGAAGGCACAAATTCTCGCCTCATCGCTTTCTTCGTCTTGGACCAACTCATGTCGAAGCTCCTCGAAGGTGAGTGAAGCCACCAAATCAACGCATAATCGTGGAAGGTACTTGTGGCTCACATCACTTGAACTTAGGAGGGTACTTGATGTAGCTTGAGGTAGTCATCCATCTTGCACTCCCACACGAGGTATTCATCGGGGTCATTAGTCCCAAAGAATGGAATCTCGTCGGCGATGTTGAAGTCGTTGTAGCTCGAGGGAGTAGTGGACTTGAGCTCGTGGAGTAGGCGAAGATGCCATACGTCCGAAGGCGAAGATGCCTTGAACTCACTTGGCGAAGATGCCAAAGGTGTTGAAGCAGTCATAGTCTTGGGGTTGATGTCGCGGCTCTGTATAGCCCGTGCGCACGGGGTTGTCGGAGGCCGTGTGCACGGGGTCCCGTGTGCACGCGGGTCGACGGCTAGTGTGCACGTTGGTGGCAGAGAAGCCAACTCTCGTCTAGTAGGTCGCTCTTCATGGTCTTGTCGATGTCGATGCTTGTGTGTACATGCCGGAGATGGTAGCACGGAAGTCTTTGCACTTGAGCGTCTTCTCGAAGATGAGGAAGACCGCTTGCGGTTCTTGATGAGGGCCTTGAGGTCCTCCATTTGCTTGTCCATTATGGCGTCGATGATGTTCTTCGTAGCATCGAACTCGTCGTCGTGGTTGTAGACCGAAGATGATGTGCTTTGCCTATCCATCGCAAGACTTGAGCAAAGGTGAGTAGGAAATGAGATAAACAATACCAAGCTACCTTTTCCGAAAGTTGAGGATGTATCTCGTATAACCCAATGTGAGATGAAAGAATAGTGGAATTGGTACCGGACTTGTTCACTCACACCTACAGGTAAAAGCTTATCGAGTGGCTTGGTTAGGACAAGTGGCACAAATTTCATTTAAATTGAAGTCCAAGATATTGTAAATGTGAAATAAATCCAAAGGACTCAAAATGCAAAGCAAGTGATCACAAATATAGAGGAGGGCAATAAAGAAACACACACAGTGGGATAATGGGGCTTGTGCAACTATAGGGATGAGCAATACAAAATTGCCTAATGAAGACGAAGCTCGTGTTGCACAAACACTAGGAGAGCACTAGCTTGATTGCACACTTGGGCACGATTCACCACTTGGCACCAACCTATATGTATGCAAGCTAAATGTTTCCTATTCCATGTATCCTCATGCACAAGTATCTCTTATCATGCTCAACTCTTTGCTTCTAAGCTTATGCTCATTCTCTTTCTTGCTTAAAAGCTTTTTTTTGCTCTTCTCTTCCTTTCCACTATGCTTATTGAGCCTCAACCACAAACTTGAGATAAGTATCACAAGATATGCACGGGAGCAAGCAATTGCATAATATGATATATCTAATGATGCAACAATTTGATATCGTATCACTATGGTGCACAAGTTTTCGCGAAGCCCGGCAATACTCAGATAGCTTGTCTCAATAGGTATGAAGGTATGCGCAAAGATGGTGGGGCTATCAAGATGTTATGGCAAGGAAGGAAAAGTTTATGACGGAATGGATAAACTCGTCACACTTAACCTTTCACAAAGTCGGGGGTAACCGACCTTGCTTCCGGTTGAAGATGGTCTCAAAGGATGGATGGTCGTCGTCGATGAGGAAGCTCGTGGTGGATGTAGTCGATGGACCGATACAAGTCACCAGTGGTGGATGAAGATGTAACCGTCCCTAACTAGCCGAAACACCTTAGGAGATTCAAATCACAACTCAAACAACAACAAATACCAAAGGAACCAAAAATGGGTTAGTTTGTGGAAGTTGTATGTGGTGGTGCGGAAGTTATGGCGGAAGGCCTATGCAAAAGATGTAAAAATGGGCAAAATTTTATGGAGTCAAATGGTGGTAAAACCAAGATGAGCAGCTCGGGCACATCGCTACCTTTTCAACGAGCCAAAGAACACCCAAATCGGAGTTCGGGAGTGGAAGTTATGGGTGAAAACGTAAAGTGGACGCGGCTGATTCTGGGAGGGCGGTGCGCACGGGGTCAAAGGCCGTGGGCACGGGGTCCCGTGCGCACGGTACAGGTCTGTGGGCACGGGGTGTCCAGAGACTTTTCGGGGGGGCCGTGGGCACGGGGTAGGCGGAAATTTCGCGATTTCCTTGTCAAATTCAATGGGGGAAAGAAAAATTGGGGTATGGAGACGCAATAGGAGTTAGATCTACTTGCTAGACACCAGATCCACGGATCAAAATCAACAAAAACTCACATGAAACTTCAAATCACAAAAAATTTGGTATTGCTCTTTTTGTGGGGAATTTTTGAAATTGGGAAAAAACAAGCAAAATTAGGCTAGAAAAACAAAGAGGGGGCTCCAATTTCATGATCAACGTGGCTCTGATACCAAGATGTTGTAGGGTGGAATCCTAAGTGAAGATCTTTCACGAATTGGAGGGGGAATCCCCGAGAACAAGATGAACACAAGAGAGAAAACAAGAGGAACACTCAAGAACAAGTCCAATCACACATCCACTAGACCAACAAACACACAAGATCCACAAGGTACATGAACAATCAAAGGGAAACAAGATACATGGTAGAGTTCATCCCAAATCCTATGAAGGAGATGAGGGCTTGATGATCTAGATAGATCCTTCCCACAAGGGGGTCTTGAATCCCTAGGGATCTTCTCCAATGGAGGTCTTGTACTCCAATGGAGTCTTCTCTCTCAAGAGGAATCCCAAAAGGGGAGATACATGAGTAAGCTCTATGATTTGTGTCTATCCTTAGCTAAGTCTAAATGGAGGAGATGAATGAGTATATATAGGTCCAAGGGATGAAGGGGTAAGGAGGGGCGAAATGGGAATACAAGGCAAAGCCCAACAGCCACACGCAGGAGGCCCCATGCGCACGGGGTAAGTGGAGCCCGTGTGCATGGGGTATCTAGAGACCCAGCGACTTAGCCCGTGCGCACGGGCTTGTACCGTGGGCACGGGGTCCAAGGCCCGTGCACACGGGGTGTCCTGAAGCTTGCAGCACGTCTTCTCGTGGACTCCCGTCGGTGCAGGTGGAACCTCGCCTTCTTCTTGACGGTTCCTTCTCCGTTTCTAGGCTTCTCTCATGGATGGTGTAGGCGCTCGCTTATGGATGACCTCCTCCATGGCACGTTCATCATCGGTCTCAAACCTATATGGGCACATGGTAGGACGGTCAAGTAGTATACCATCCACAAGGGAACTAAGAAGACACGCATTAAGGATGGAATTCACCTTAGTATGATTGAAGTAGAAGTTGAACGTGTCTCTTAGCGATGGGATTCTTGACATGGTGATGTCCATAGGATGCTCCGCACCAGCATGTGCATGGTTCGATCTCCGGCTACCGAATCTCTCCCTGGATTCATGGGCGCGTGATATCGCATGTGGCCCAAACTTCTCTGATGACGACTGTGCAATGATCACAACTATTATGTGGTCTATATGGCATTCCAGGAATCAGATCAAGCATGGGGAGGCAGGCCGAGACCCAACTGCAACCATTCGAGCAACGAAGGAGGCGATTGCTCTTCTACAACTTCCCCGGAAGGCGGCTTCGATCCTGCCAGGCTTTCGCTGGCGACCACCCGATGCGGTTGTTATTAAACTCACCATGGATGGCGCGCTTAATTTGGTAGATGGACGAGGGGGTGCAGGCGGCGTTGCTCATTCCTCTACAGCGTTCCTGGAGGCATGGTGCAAACCTTATATAGGGGTGTCTGATTCCCTAATCATTGAGGCTTTTTTACTGCGGGAATGAATCTGCTTCGCTACTCTTCAAGGCTTCCAGCATGTGATAATGGAGGTGGACTGTCTGGAGCTGGTGACGCTATTGGGAACTCGCCACAACTCTCAATCTATCGTGGCTCCGGTCTTGTTAGAAATAGGAGAGCTTAGTACTTTTTTCACTTCTTTTGATATTCAACATGTAAACACGTGAGCAAACTTACCGGCACTTGTGTCTGCAAAACATGCATGCACCTTGAATGTGACCGAAAGCTGGCTCGATGAGACCCCTAGCTTCCTTATGACCAGTCTTCTGGCTGACTGTCCGGAGAATGCTCTTGTTTGAATAAAGCTCTCTGATTTGCCCGCAAAAAAGGGTTGGCTTCATGTATTTCCTCTCCCAAGTACTCCCTCCCTTCCCAAATATTTGTCTTTCTAGATATTCCAAATGGATTACCACATACGGATGTATGTAGACATATTTTAGAGTGTAGATTCACTCATTTTACTTCGTATGTAGTCACTTGTTAAAATCTCTAGGAAGACAAATATTTAGGAATGAAGGGAGTATTTACGTTTATTTTCTAGTACTACAGGACTGCGGCCACGACATCAAGATGAAGGACGCAATCAATGATAGAATCGCCAGACTCGGGTCATCCTTGAAAGCAAAGGGAGGTTGCGTAAAAGGCTTCCGTGAAGCCATAAAGAGAATGGATAGAAGTCAGTAAATGGTTCTAGGTTTTCTTTGCTTCTTCCTTCCGCGCACCGCACACACATATGTTGCTCTAATAAAACCCGCACAGTATCGCTGATGAATCGTGTTTCTTAACTAGTTGGAGCTGCCCACACCGCGGCCGTGAAAGCCTATGAGCATAGATGTGCTGCTGTTGAGGAGGAGCTGTTTGGGGACCTTCCCAATCCACCTGCTTTCGGCAACCCTTTTGTGGAGTTGCGTGTGGTCAACAACGCTGTATCACCGATGCCAACTTTTCTTGAGATTTGTCTTCCATTGTCGTCTCGCTTGCTTTCTTTGATGGTGATCATGCGGCTACATGCTTACAAAATTTTATTTCCTATAATCTGTGTCTAGTTGTTACTTGATGATGATCTGAATGATGATTATTTGCAGGAGATAAGATGATATTTGCATGCTTGGGCATACCTCTACCGCCAAGAAGAGCTACACTACGACTAACAAGATTTGTGACTTCAGCATGTTTGGCTACTGCATATACAATGCTAATAGAAATGGAGATGATGATTTGAGGGTTGTGTGTGCGAATCATTATGTTTTCCATTTTGCTTTCTTTTTCAAGCTAAATTCGAGCTCTTTTACGGTACCCTTGTACTCCACCGGGAGGGTTGGGAGTACCAACCAAATCTGGCCATCTAATTTAAGGGGTATCTTAGTCATTTTTCCTCGTTACTAAAAAAGATCTCATCTTTAATCTCGTCTGATCTAATCTAATCTAATTACCAAAAATAACATGAAGCCTTATCGACGTCGTCGTTGTCTCTTCATCGTCCGCCCGGCGTCGCCACCATCTGCTCCTGGCCAGAATCAATGGATCTGGCGTGCCCGCCGCATGCCCGAATTGGCAAAAGAAAATGGCCTAGTTGATCTTCGTGAAACACACAGGACTGGCTGCGGGGCCATGACTAGAGGATACATATCTTCGTCATTAGGAACGAACAAACTCTAAATAGATTATGATGCAGCTACGAGACTGTTCGTCATGTATTGTTTTTGCTGCATCTGTTTGTTGTAAACTGCAACAGCAGTGGATAGATTGATAGTTTGGTACTTGTGTTTGCATATCATGTATTACGAGAAAAGAATAACAGATCGTTTGGGTGTCTCTCGATCTATATACCCAGTCCAGCCATGTCGCCGCCTCCATAAGATCGGAAAATATGGCTTTGACAGTGCGAGGACCACGCCACCACAGTCGCTGCCCGTCTGCTCGGCGGCGCCACCAAGCAAGACTCGTGTTAATTAGCACATCCGGAGTTACAGTTTTACCAATCAAGCCATGGTACGCCATGATTTTTTATGTTAGTACTCCAAATTAAATTATTGGAGTACCAATCCATCTTATCCGTCAGATTAGAAAGAATCGACGGTTCTGTTTAATTGAAGTGTACTGTAAAAGAGCTCACCCGTCATTCTAAACTGATGTATTGCGTTTATCACTAACAGGTCAAAGTGCTCCTTCCTGATAATAATATTGCCGACGGGTTGTTGGGTCTATATGATGAACAAATTGCAATTGTCACGACCTTGGAACTCCCAACTCTCCATGCCGTAGATCGGAATCCTCGGGAGCCGGCTCCCTCTCATGGTGACCGTATACTAGCTATCAGGCGTGCCTTCTCGTCAGGCGGTTTGATGGCCACACGTGGGTCTCTCACTGAAAAACCTCCCACGTGTGTATCTGATGATCCAGATATCACCGAGGTATGCTATTGATTTGTATGTTTCTTTCTTGGCATGACGGAGAACTTGAAACAAATACTTGCAAGGTGACATATATGGTCTAATTTATCACTGTGTGCACCAAAGTGAAGATACCATATGTCCATTATAAGCCCTATCACTTTATTTTTTTGGTCTAGGTTGTATTTGGAGGGCCAATTATAGGAAATGGTGATAGATTTATTGGGATGAGCCTTCATACGGATGATTCTAATGATGTTGACGAGAGAAATGTTGTCTTCCTTCGACGGGAGATACTTCGTAAACGCTTGAAGAAGTTTGGGATACTCAAGTATGTCTTTTACACTTCCGGTATCTATGATTCTCCCTAGCAGGCTTATTTCTCTTTGATCCAAACCCATATTGGTGGCATTTTTAGATACCAACAACATTTAACCAAAGGTGTTTCCACATAGTAATATGTGGATTGAAAACTATCTTGTTCTTGGTACCTATATCTTGTGGATAGCAGCTTCAGACCACATATTTGTTGTTAATTTAGTGCTCTTTCTTAATATTGAATCAATATTTCTCTAGATAAGGAGTTAAAATTTTCATTTGGAAAGTATGGACGTTGCAACTGCGTCATTCCAAATGTCTGGATACTCAAATTTTCATTTACAAAATCAAAATCTGTTCAATCCTCTCATTCTTTTGTCGAATGTTTATGAGCCTGATCCCTATCTATTTGTTTATACCTTGTTTTCTTTTATAAGATTCAATTGATGTGTTTGTATGACTATTGTTCCATTGCAGTCGTAAAAAACTCGACTTCCGTGAATATTCATTGCCTTCAGGTGTATCAAGTGCAGTCCCTTTAGGTGTGAATAACCATGCAACTGCATCATTCCAAATGTTACCTAGTGATTATTTGTGAGGGATATTATGTGAATGTTATCATAGATATCATTTGAATACTAAAAGTAATCACCTTCTTGCGGCAGGTTCATGAGAACTATTAACCATTTAGAAGCCTTGAGCTATCCCATGCCACCACCACTTGTGCTTACTTCTCCTTCTGCTATTGCTATTTCTCGGTCATTTAATTTTTTGGGTAACTTCTGAGCTTGTTTCTTTGACACACAATGGTAATTTGCATAATCAATTTGAAGGGTATTTTGGTGAATTTCTAGCGTGGGATGGATATCCTTCCGGTGCTCCCTTTATTGATAATAAGGGAGTCTGTGGGCTACTTCGTATCCCATCGCGTTGTCTCACTCAAATCATTTTGTGGTGATTTTCATAGTTATATGCTATTTATTTTCCATGCCAGTGTTTCTTCTACATTTACTAATGATAAAATTATGATATATAGGACATACGAGGTGTTTTGCATGCACATGCTTGCTTATATGGTGACCTGAAAGTAGTGGCGTGTGCTCTATCATTTTGACTTCGGCCAGTTTGGCTGGATGTCATGATAGCATAGACCATATTGATAACATGAGGGTTGTTGATCCTAATCCTTTCTCTTGGTCGTTTAAGTTGTATGTGTTGGGGAACGTAATAATTTCAAAAAAAAATCCTACGCACACACAGGATCATGGTGATGCATAGCAACGAGAGGGGAGAGTGTGTCCACGTACCCTCGTAGACCGAAAGCGGAAGCGTTAGCACAACGCGGTTGATGTAGTCGTACGTCTTCACAATCCGACCGATCCAAGTACCGAACGCATGGCACCTCCGAGTTCAGCACACGTTCAACTCGATGACGTCCCGCGAGCTCCGATCCAGAAAAGCTTCACAGGAGAGTTTCGTCAGCACGACGGTGTGATGACGATGATGATGTTGTTACCGACGCAGGGCTTCACCTAAGCACCGCTACGATATGATCGAGGTGGATTATGGTGGAGGGGGGCACCGCACACGGTTGGGAGAGATCAACATATCAACTTGTGTGTCTTTGGGGTGCCCCCATGCCCCTGTATATAAAGGAGCTAGGGGGGAGGCGGCCGGCCAGGAGGAGGGCGCGCCAAGGGGGGAGTCCTACTCCCACCGAGAGCAGGATTCCCTCTTTTCCTAGTTGGAGTAGGAGGGGAGAAGGAAGGGAGAGAGAAGAGAAGGAAAGGGGGCGCCGCCCCCCTCCTTGTCCAATTCGGACTAGAGGTGGAGGGGCGCGCGGCTGCCCTTGGCCACCCCTCCTCTTCTCCCACTAGGGCCCATGAGGCCCAATTAACTCCCTCGGGGTTCCGGTAACCCCCTGGTACTCCGGTATATGTCCGAAACCTTCCGGAACCTTTCCGATGTCCGAACATAGTCGTCCAATATATCGATCTTTATGTCTCGACCATTTCGAGACTCCTCGTCATGTCCGTGATCATATCCGGGACTCTAAACTACCTTCGGTACATCAAAACACAAAAACTCATAATACGGATCGTCATCGAACTTTAAGCGTGCGGACCCTACGGGTTCGAGAACTATGTAGACATGACTGAGACATGTCTCCGGTCAATAACCAATAGAGGAACCTGGATGCTCATATTGGTCCCACATATTCTACGAAGATCTTTATCGGTCAAACCGCATAACAACATACGTTATTCCCTTTGTCATCGGTATGTTACTTGCCCGAGATTCGATCGTCGGTATCTCAATACCTAGTTCAATCTCGTTACCGGCAAGTCTCTTTACTCGTTCCGTAATACATCATTCCGCAACTAACTCATTAGTTACAATGCTTGCAAGGCTTATAGTGATGTGTATTACCGAGTGGGCCCAAGATACCTCTCCGACAATCGGAGTGACAAATCCTAATCTCGAAATACACCAACTCAACAAGTACCTTCGGAGACACCTGTAGAGCACCTTTATAATCACCTAGTTACGTTGTGATGTTTGGTAGCACACAAAGTGTTCCTCCGGTAAATGGGAGTTGCATAATCTCATAGTCATAGGAACATATATAAGTCATGAAGAAAGCAATAGCAACATACTAAACGATCAAGTGCTAAGCTAACGGAATGGGTCAAGTCAATCACATCATTCTCCTAATGATGTGATCCCGTTAATCAAATGACAACTCAGGTCTATGGTTAGGAAACATAACCATCTTTAATTAACGAGCTAGTCAAGTAGAGGCATACTAGTGACACTCTGTTTGTCTATGTATTCACACATGTACTAAGTTTCTGGTTAATACAATTCTAGCATGAATAATAAACATTTATCATGATATGAGGAAATAAATAATAACTTTATTATTGCCTCTAGGGCATATTTCCTTTAGTCTCCCACTTGCACTAGAGTCAATAATCTTGATTACTCAGTAATGATTCTAACACCCATGGAGCCTTGGTGCTGATCATGTTTTGCTCGTGGAAGAGGCTTAGTCAACGGGTCTGCAACATTCAGATCTGTATGTATCTTGCAAATCTCTATGTCTCCCACCTGGACTTGATCCCGGATGGAGTTGAAGCATCTCTTGATGTGCTTGGTTCTCTTGTGAAATCTGGATTCCTTTGCCAAGGCAATTGCACCAGTATTGTCACAAAAGATTTTCATTGGACCCGATGCACTAGGTATGACACCTAGATCGGATATGAACTCCTTCATCCAGACTCCTTCATTTGCTGCTTCCGAAGCAGCTATGTATTCCGCTTCACACGTAGATCCCGCCACGATGCTTTGTTTAGAACTGCTCCAACTGACAGCTCCACCGTTCAATATAAACACGTATCCGGTTTGCGATTTAGAATCGTCCGGATCAGTGTCAAAACTTGCATCAACGTAACCATTTACGATGAGCTCTTTGTCACCTCCATAAACAAGAAACATATCCTTAGTCCTTTCCATGTATTTCAGGATGTTCTTGACCGCTGTCCAGTGATCCACTCCTGGATTACTTTGGTACCTCCCTGCTAAACTAATAGCATGGCACACATCAGGTCTGGTACACAGCATTGCATACATGATAGAGCCTATGGCTGAAGCATAGGGAACATCTTTCATTTTCTCTCTATCTTCTGAAGTGGTCGGGCATTGAGTCTTACCCAACTTCACACCTTGTAACACAAGCAAGAACCCTTTCTTTGCCTGATCCATTTTGAACTTCTTCAAAACTTTGTCAAGGTATGTGCTTTGTGAAAGTCCAATTAAGCGTCTTGATCTATCTCTATAGATCTTGATGCCCGATATGTAAGCAGCTTTACCGAGGTCCTTCATTGAAAACTCTTGTTCAAGTATCCTTTTATGCTATCCAGAAACTCTATATCATTTCCAATCAACAATATGTCATCCACATATAAGATTAGAAATGCTACAGAGCTCCCACTCACTTTCTTGTAAATACAGGCTTCTCCAAAAGTCTGTATAAAACCATATGCTTTGATCACACTATCAAAACGTTTATTCCAACTCCGAGAAGCTTTCAATAGTCCATAAATGGATTGCTGGAGCTTGCACACCTTGTTAGCACCTTTTGGATCGATAAAACCTTCAGGTTGCATCATATACAACTCTTCTTCCAGAAATCCATTCAGGAATGTAGTATTTACATCCATTTGCCAAATTTCATAATCATAAAATGCGGCAATTGCTAACATGATTCAGACGGACTTAAGCATCGCTACGGGTGAGAAGGTCTCATCGTAGTCAACTCCTTGAACATGTCGAAAACCTTTCGCAACAAGTCAAGCTTTGTAGACAGCAACATTACTGTCAGCGTCTGTCTTCTTCTTGAAGATCCATTTATTTTCGATGGCTTGCCAATCATCCGGCAAGTCAACCAAAGTCCATACTTTGTTCTCATACATGGATCCCATCTCAGATTTCATGGCCTCAAGCCATTTTGCGGAATCTGGGCTCATCATCGCTTCCTCATAGTTCGTAGGTTCGTCATGGTCTAGCAACATGACCTCCAGAACAGGATTACCGGACCACTCTGGCGCGGATCTTACTCTGGTTGACCTACGAGGTTCGGTAGTAACTTGATCTGAAGTTTCATGATCATCATCATTAGCTTCTTCACTAATTGGTGTAGGTGTCACAGAAACTGGTTTCTGTGATGAACTACTTTCCAATAAGGGAGCAGGTACAGTTACCTCATCAAGTTCTACTTTCCTCCCACTCACTTCTTTCGAGAGAAACTCCTTCTCTAGAAAGGATCCATTCTTAGCAACAAAAGTCTTGCCTTCGGATCTGTGATAGAAGGTGTACCCAACTGTTTCTTTTGGGTATCCTATGAAGACACATTTCTTCGACTTGGGTTCGAGCTTATCAGGTTGAAGCTTTTTCACATAAGCATCGCAGCCCCAAACTTTAAGAAACGACAACTTTGGTTTCTTGCCAAACCACAGTTCATAAGGAGTCGTCTCAACGGATTTAGATGGTGCCCTATTTAACGTGAATGCAGCCGTCTCTAAAGCATAACCCCAAAAGATAGCGGTAAATCAGTAAGAGACATCATAGATCGCACCATATCTAGTAAAGTATGATTACGACGTTCGGACACACCATTTCGCTGTGGTGTTCCGGGTGGCATGAGTTGAGAAACTATTCCGCATTATTTCAAATGTAGACCAAACACGTAACTCAAATATTCTCCTCCACGATCAGATCGTAGAAACTTTATTTTCTTGTTATGATGATTTTCCACTTCATTCTGAAATTCTTTGAACTTTTCAAACGTTTCAGACTTATGTTTCATTAAGTAGATATACCCATATCTTCTCAAATCATCTGTGAAGGTGAGAAAATAACGATACCCGCCGCGAGCCTCAATATTCATCGGACCACATACATCAGTATGTATGATTTCCAACAAATCTGTTGCTCGCTCCATTGTTCCGGAGAACGGCGTTTTAGTCATCTTGCTCATGAGGCATGGTTCGCAAGTACCAACTGATTCACAATCAAGTGATTCCAAAAGTCCATCAGTATGGAGTTTCTTCATGCGCTTTACACCAATATGACCCAAACGGCAGTGCCACAAATAAGTTGCACTATCATTATCAACTCTGCATCTTTTGGGTTCAACATTATGAATATGTGTGTCACTACTATCGAGATTTAACACAAATAGACCACTCTTCAAGGGTGCATGACCATAAAAGATATTACTCATATAAATAGAACAACCATTATTCTCAGATTTAAATGAATAACCGTCTCGCATCAAACAAGATCCAGATATAATGTTCATGCTCAACGCTGGCACCAAATAACAATTATTTAGGTCTAAAACTAATCCCGAAGGTAGATGTAGGGGTAGCGTGCCGAGGGCGATCACATCGACTTTGGAACCATTTCCCACGCGCATCGTCACCTCGTCCTTAGCCAATCTTCGCTTAATTCGTAGTCCCTGTTTCGAGTTGCAAATATTAGCAACAGAACCAGTATCAAATACCCAGGTGCTACTGCGAGCTCTAGTAAGGTACACATCAATAACATGTATATCACATATACCTTTGTTCACCTTGCCATCCTTCTTATCCGCCAAATACTTGGGGCAGTTCCGCTTCCAGTGACCAGTCTGTTTGCAGTAGAAGCACTCAGTCTCAGGCTTAGGACCAGACTTGGGTTTCTTCTCTTGAGCAGCAACTTGTTTGTTGTTCTTCTTGAAGTTCCCCTTCTTCTTCCCTTTGCCCTTTTTCTTGAAACTGGCGGTCTTGTTGACCATCAACACTTGATGCTCCTTCTTGATTTCTACCTTCGCAGCTTTTAGCATTGCGAAGAGCTCGGGAATTGTCTTATCCATCCCTTGCATATTAAAGTTCATCACGAAGCTCTTGTAGCTTGGTGGCAGTGATTGAAGAATTCTGTCAATAACACTATCATCTGGAAGATTAACTCCCAGTTGAATCAAGTGATTGTTATACCCAGACATTCTGAGTATATGCTAACTGACAGAACTATTCTCCTCCATCTTGCAGCTGCAGAACTTATTGGAGACGTCATATCTCTCAAACCGGGCATTTGCTTGAAATATCAACTTCAACTCCTAGAACATCTCATATGCTCCATGACGTTCAAAACGTCGTTGAAGTCCCGGTTCTAAGCCGTAAAGCTAAACTATTGAGTAGCCATCAACTTTGCTCTGCCAGACGTGCATAACATCTGGTGTTGCTCCTGCAGTAGGTTTGGCACCTAGCGGTGCTTCCAGGATGTAATTCTTCTGTGCAGCAATGAGGATAATCCTCAAGTTACGGACCCAGTCTGTGTAATTGCTACCATCATCTTTCAACTTTGCTTTCTCAAGGAACGCATTAAAATTCAACGGAACAACAACACGGGCCATCTATCTACAACAACATAGACAAGCAAAATACTATCAGGTACTAAGTTCATAATAAATTTAAGTTCAATTAATCATATTACTTAAGAACTCCCACTTAGATAGACATCCCTCTAATCATCTAAGTGATCACGTGATCCAAATCAACTAAACCATAACCGATCATCACGTGAAATGGAGTAGTTTTCAATGGTGAACATCACTATGTTGATCATATCTACTATATGATTCACGCTCGACCTTTCGGTCTCATTGTTCCGAGGCCATATCTGCATATGCTAGGCTCGTCAAGTTTAACCCGAGTATTCTGCGTGTGCAAAACTGGCTTGCACCCGTTGTAGATGAACGTCGAGCTTATCACACCCGATCATCACGTGGTGTCTCGGCACGACGAACTTTGGCAACGGTGCATACTCAGGGAGAACACTTTTACCTTGAAATTTAGTGAGAGATCATCTTATAATGCTACCATCAATCCAAGCAAAATAAGATGCATAAAGGATAAACATCACATGCAATCAATATAAGTGATATGATATGGCCTTCATCATCTTGTGCTTGTGATCTCCATCTCCGAAGCACCGTCATGATCACCATCGTCACCAGCGCGACACCTTGATCTCCATCGTAGCATCGTTGTCGTCTAGCCAACTATTGCTTCTACGACTATCGCTACCGCTTAGTGATAAAGTAAAGCAATGACAGGGTGATTGCATTGCATACAATAAAGCGACAACCATATGGCTCCTGCCAGTTGCCGATAACTCGGTTACAAAACATGATCATCTGATACAATAAAATATAGCATCATGTCTTGACCATATCACATCACAACATGCCCTGCAAAAACAAGTTAGACGTCCTCTACTTTGTTGTTGCAAGTTTTACGTGGCTGCTACGGGCTGAGCAAGAACCGTTCTTACCTACGCATCAAAACCACAATGATAGTTTGTCAAGTTAGTGTTGTTTTAACCTTCTCAAGGACCGGGCGTAGCCACACTCGATTCAACTAAAGTTGAAGAAACTGACACCCGCTAGTCACCTGTGTGCAAAGCACGGCGGTAAAACCAGTCTCGCATAAGCGTACGCGTAATGTCGGTCCGGGCCGCTTCATCCAACAATACCGCCGAACCAAAGTGTGACATGCTGGTAAGCAGTATGACTTGTATCGCCGACAACTCACTTGTGTTCTACTCGTGCATATAACATCTACACATAAAACCTGGCTCGGATGCCACTGTTGGGGAACGTAGTAATTTCATAATTTTCCCTACGCACACACAGGATCATGGTGATGCATAGCAACGAGAGGGGAGAGTGTGTCCACGTACCCTCGTAGACCGAAAGCGGAAGCGTTAGCACAACGCGGTTGATGTAGTCGTACGTCTTCACGATCCGATCGATCCAAGTACCGAACGCACGGCACCTCCGAGTTCAGGACACGTTCAACTCGATGACGTCCTGCGAGCTCCGATCCAGCAAAGCTTCGCAGGAGAGTTTCGTCAGCACGACGGTGTGATGACGATGATGATGTTGCTACCGACGCAGGGCTTCGCCTAAGCACCGCTACGATATGATCGAGGTGGATTATGGTGGAGGGGGGCACCGCACACGGTTGGGAGAGATCAACAGATCAACTTGTGTGTCTTTGGGGTTCCCCCTGCCCCCGTATATAAAGGAGCTATGGGGAGGCGGTCGGCCAGGAGGAGGGCGCGCCAAGGGGGGAGTCCTACTCCCACCGGGAGTAGGATTCCCTCTTTTCCTAGTTGGAGTAGGAGGGGAGAAGGAAGGGAGAGAGGAAGAGAAGGAAAGGGGGGCGCCGCCCCCCTCCTTGTCCAATTCGGACTAGACGGGGAGGAGGTGCGCGGCTGCCCTTGGCCGCCCCTCCTCTTCTCCCACTAGGGCCCATGAGGCCCAATTAACTCCCCGGGGGGTTCCGGTAACCCCCTGGTACTCCGGTATATGTCCGAAACCTTCCGGAACCTTTCTGGTGTCCGAACATAGTCGTCCAATATATCGATCTTTACGTCTCGATCATTTTGAGACTCCTCGTCATGTCCGTGATCATATCCGGGACTCCGGACTACCTTCGGTACATCAGAACACAAAAACTCATAATACCGATCGTCACCGAACTTTAAGCGTGCGGACCCTACGGATTCGAGAACTATGTAGACATGGCCGAGACATGTCTCCGGTCAATAACCAATAGCGGAACCTGGATGCTCGTATTGGCTCCGACATATTCTACGAAGATCTTTATCGGTCAAACCGCATAACAACATACGTTGTTCCCTTTGTCATCGGTATGTTACTTGCCCGAGATTCGATTGTTGGTATCTCAATACCTAGTTCAATCTCGTTACCGGCAAGTCTCTTTACTCGTTCTGTAATACATCATTCTGCAACTAACTCATTAGTTACAATGCTTGCAAGGCTTATAGTGATGTGTATTATCGAGTGGGCCCAGAGATACCTCTCCGACAATCGGAGTGACAAATCCTAATCTCGAAATACGCCAACTCAACAAGTACCTTCGGAGACACTTGTAGAGCACCTTTATAATCACCCAGTTACATTGTGATGTTTGCACTACTAGGAAAAGGCCTACTAATGGCGCACCTAATCTTGCCATTAATGGCGCATTAGTGGTGCGCCATTAGTAGCACGCCATTAGTATATTTTACTAATGGCGCACCACTGGTGCGCCATTAGTATCTGGTATACTAATGGCGCACCACAGATGCGCCATTAGTATATACAAAAGTGCGCCATTAGTATGCCTCCCAGGGTGCCATCTATACCCAGGTGCTTTGGCATACTAATGGCGCACAGCAACGGGATGCGCCATTAGTAACTTCGGCATACTAATGGCGCACTATTTAGTGATGCTCCATTAGTATGCTCTGGCATACTAATGGCGCACTATGATGTGATGCGCCATTAGTATGAATATTAGGTTTTTTTATTTTTTATTTTCTGTTTTTTGCATAGGTTACAAAATGTATAATTGGACAAAATATAGACAGCACACATCAACAACAGATTCATCGAATACAATAGAAGATTATACAATTCATCATTTTAGTCTCCGAATACAATTCATCATATTAGTCTCCGAATTGAAAAGACCGAACAAAGATAGAACATTATATTACAAATCTCGAGACCGCGAGTTTGTCTTCACATTACAAGTCGATATCGATCATCTAAACTACCATCACATAGAAGAGAGCTGCGGTCATCACGATGAGCATCATCACGATGAAACTCGTCTTCATCCGGTTCCTCCAACGCTCCCTCCCCTCTCCCGCTAGATAGCGGGCGTATCTAGATTCGGCCTCGACCCTAGTGGCGTACCCTTTGTAACTGTTACCGCTGAATCGGTGAACCTGTCTCCGACACTCCTCCCAGTCGTGGTAGACTCCGGGAACCTTACCCTTGTACACGACATACCACGGCATCGCTATGCAGTAGCCAAACGAAACGTTAGTACCAATTCACAGACAATACATAAGCAATATATAAGTATGCAACAGAACGATCGAAGAGAAAAGCAAGACATTAATAGCATCGATTACATCTAAGTTGAAGGACTCTCGAAACCAAAGAGACATACTACAAGTTCATTAAAGTTTAATTACAACATGAGCCAATCGATGTTTCAGAACTAGACACAGCATCACTGCTTTCGACTCGACTCAAGGGACCGGAGCGTGGATGAAGCCGCCGTCTATCGTGGGAGTCATGAAACCACGGGCGTTGTCAGCCTGCATTTGTAGGATTGTGTCGATGTCATTGTTGGACGGTTGATTTCTGAGGTAGAACTGCCCCGAGGTACGAAGGACATCTTGATGGATGATTTCCGCAAACTCCGACTGGATGCGAAAGAATTCTTGTCTGATGTCCGCGTCCTGGATTGCCGACACGCTCGCGGCCCAATCTTTGAGTCTACTCGGTAGCAGTAGTTGATGATGGTCCCGTACGATCGCCCGCATGTGATGGATGGCGTAGTAGGCACCCTTCTGACCGCCAGGCGGCTGCTTGACGCAGCAGAACGTCGTGTTGTGGGAGAACACGTGCTTGCCGTACTTACGAATAGGCCTGGTGAAGGTGCCTCCAGATTTGACGTAGCCGGGGAGAACATCATCAAGAACCTTCTTGACATTTGTGTAGTCTACGTTCGACTGACGGTCCGGGTCGAAATACGTGGCCATGGAATATTTGGGGCTTAGGAGGATGAGCGTGCAATGTGTGTCACTGCAGAAAACACGGAATGTTAAAAGAAAAACGATCGAAATCTAAGAATTCATATGTTACGGGGCGGTTGAGGGGAGGACTTACTCGGGAAAGTAAGGCACGAGGAAGTTGTCCTTATCTTGGTTTGCCAGAATGACGCCTTCGAGGTAAGAACTCGCGACTTGCCGGTCCCCAGCGCTGCCCAAGATCTTGGCACGCATGTAGAAGGGGTCGACTATCACGATGTCCGGGGTCTTGTCGCGAATGATCCGCATCTCCATACTCAGCGAAAATAGCCGAACGAAGGTGTAGTGCAGCGGATGAAGGTTCAACATAGCGTGGATGTCATCAAACCGCAGGACGATCGTACCCCCGATGGAGTTATCCACAAAGCCCTTGCCCTCTGGCACCTTGGCCGCGAAAACCGGGTATGCCACATCCTTCTCTCGGAGACGCCGCTTCTCCAAAGAAAGCACACTGTCATGCAGACTCCGCATAGCACCGGTTGCAGCATCAAGCATATTTCTCGGTAGCATCGGCCTACCCGCCACATGCACCCTCCTCGAGATATCCGCAGTTGAAGGTGGCCCGTCCTGAGCACGGATCGTACTCGGTGCCGGCTGGCCCGCACCCTTGTTAGTCTTTCTTTTGCGTGCCTTCTTCTTGATCTCCTGTAATGGGACCGAGTTCTGCTCACAGACCGCCTTCTTGAGTGTGTTGGGGCTGATCATATTTCGCACCTCGCCTATCTGAGGCTCGGTGAAGTCGGCAGCTGGAGGCGTCTCCTGAGAGCTGAACAGCAGACGACGCCTGTTGCAACTTGGCTTCTCCGCGGTACCAGCTAGATCGCACACGTCTTTTGTTGGGTTGGGTTCTTGAGAAGGAGGCCCCATGAAGTCGCCACCATCCCCATGATCGGCAAAGTACTGATCGACGTTGGCAAATGTATCGTCGTCGTGTCGTTCTGATCCTGTGCCATATGCATGTTTGGATCCAGTGGCATAGGGATGTCCGGCACCGTTGCGGCGGTCTTGCCATGGGGCCGACTTGGCGCCGGCACGACTGGCGGTGTTGTCTTTGGGGTGGTGTCCCCCGCCCCCAAACGAATCTGGCTCTTCGGCCAAAGCAGGGGCCAGCTCAGGCAGGCGCTGAGGTTCATCACGTCATCATCGTCGGCCCCCATTGGTTGAATCGGAGGTAACACCTCGTCGCAGCCTGGCAGCACCCGAACCAGTTGAACCCTAAACAAGTTGGGTGGCATCTGGGTACCGTGGAACAAGGGGTTGCCCGGTTGAACGATTTTGCCCTTGGCGACATCGACCAACTCGTTGTTCACGAAGTGCAGGAGAGTGCACGGAACGTCGGCGGCGCCCTGCGAAAACATGTAGGGCGTTAGGGATGCCCAGTCAAAGGCAAGGAGATGAAGTCCTCGGCCGAGAGAGGCTTAATTAGTTACCGTGATGATGGCGTCGAGCTCGGCTAATGTCGAGGCACCGCCAACGGCGGGCGTGCAGTTGACGGAGGGGCCGCTTGCTGCAGAGGTGCCGGCCGGCGTACACCCGGGTGCATTAAGCTCCCGTGCCGGCGTCGGAGACACCAATGCCGGCTCCGCCGGAGACACCAATGGCCCCGCCATCGCGTTCTGCGAGTTGCTGGCCGTGAAGCTAGGAATCGGGGGCGGCCCCTGTTGGCCGCCCGCAATCCACGCACTAATCCCCTGGATCAAGGTAGGCACAATGGCGGTGATCGTCGCTCCGAGTTGTTGTTGCACTTGCTCTTGGACAATCTCCGGAATCCGCGCCACCTGTGCCCTGAGTTCTTGAACCTCACGCGCCTGGCTTTCCGAGCTGGTCTTTTTCTCCTTTCGCCCAGCAGTGTCATAGTATGACGACCATTTTGTCGACAAGCCTTTGCCGGCCACACGACCAGCTGACGTCGGCTTACTGAGCTTATCCTTGTTCTTCATTACATTCAACGCCCTATTTAGAGTGGTGTCCCAAGGGTTGCTCTTAGTCGACCCCGCGCTACTGCTTTCAGTCGCCTGCGGAAGGAATGTGAACCATTTAGAAATTTGGCTTCATTAATTAGAATGCAACCATATGGAGCTAATTACGAGGGGGTGTATTCCTTACCAGAACAAGCTCAAGCGCCCTGGTCTTCGGATCCGTGGTAAGCTCCTTTGTTTTCGGGTCCTTCTTGTACCGGGCCCTGACAAAGTTCCTGGTCTGCTTGTCACCGTATTTATCGAAGAGGGGCGGTAGGCCTTGCTCGGCACGGTCCGCCTCCTCCTTGTCCCATATAGGCTCCGCCACTCTGTAACCGCCGGGACCGAGTGTGTGTTCCCCTAAGTTCAGCTCCCGCATTTCTTTCCCCCACTTACTTGATTCGGAGTTTGCGGTGCTCGAGCAATTGATCTTGAAGTCATTGTAGTCATCTTCGGTGATCGAAGGATTTTTCTCCTTGATCTTCTCATAACTCTCACCTTTCTCGACCATTCTCTTCACATTGCTTTTCCAAGTAGACAGGGCCTTGCTCATCTTCGTGAGGGCAGCATTGTTCACTTTATTCCCTTTGAGGCTTGTGTTTTCAAATTCAGCGGGGAACTTGTATCGTTCGTGCAGCTTCGTGAAGAGGAGGTTGCGCAAATTCCCTCGGTCAGGATGCCTCAGGTTCTCGGTGTTGATCGAGACGGTGCTCCGGAGAATGCACCCGAGCTGAAGCGAGTACCCCTTGACTATTCGTTCGGGCGCCGTTGGATTCCCGTCGGAGTCCACTTCAGTAACTTCCTCCTTGAGGGTGCGGAGCACGGTCGGGCGCCGGTCCTTCCGTTGCCTCTTCGGTTGGCTGCCATCTGTGCGTGCGCCGCCATCATCAGTGGTGGCATCCTCGGCGGCACCATCAGTGGTGGCATCAGTGGGGTCATCCTCGGCGGTACCATCAGTGGTCTCAGGATCGGTGGGGAAGGCGGCGTCCTCATACAAGTGAGGTTGTTCCTCCATCTCCTGGGACAGCTTCCAGAATGGCTTGACGCTCGAACCCCCGGCCTCATCGTTGTTGGCCATGTTTCTTTCTAAATAGGAACAAAGTTTGGTCAAAAAGTTGGTTATTGTCAAGGAACAAGATCATGGTCTCATCATTTAGGGTTTGTCGACACCGAGGCATCCTAAAAGCTAAGCTTTTATCATTGAGGGTTTTTCGACGCCTGGGCACCCTAAAAGCCTAAGCTTTCATCATTTCGGTTTTTATCGACACCGAGGCACCCTAAAAGCCATGCATTAGTCACAAGTACGCCGGGCCAATTGATCCTACTTAATTACCTACTAAGATACCCCGGCCCATGCATTAGTCACAAGTACCCCATATGTCCTATTTTTAGCAAAGTCATGCTAAAATTCACGGAAAATTTCAGCATGACCTTTGCTGAAAATAGGACATATGGAGTACCCGAATTTGCCGGAACGGAAGTTAATCGACATTCCGGAAAACTCAAGGGCCTCTCGGGGTACCTGCAAAATCATCACGACACGATGGTCGGAGACAAAACCCAGCAAACTAGCACCACAATGTGCCTCTACTTTCATATGGATGAAAAGGCCACAATGTGCCTCTACTAGCACCACAATGGTCACGACACGATGACTTCACTGCCACTGTTTACTCAAACTTAAGTTAGTAATTAAAAATATAAAATAGGATAACCCAGTGGCAGGACTGTTGGTTGATGTCACAAAAAAGTTGCTAGTCTCAACATGTTCTACAGTTGTTAAAATTATGTTACTGTATTTAGAACAAACTAACGCCACAGAGTATACTAATTCAGATAGAAGCCATCATTCATAACAAATTTGAATATATGATATTCCAGAAAATAATCTGTCTACAAAATGAGATACATCCCGTTTGAACTACCAAAATTGTAACCAACGTTATTACCTAATTATGAAAGAAGTGCAGTACATATAAATTATTTCATCACTGAGAGGAGATAACCAAAAGTTTCCAAGCAATATGATTAAGAAAATGGGATTTAGGCATCCAAATGCCACAAAAGACCAAATCACAGTTTTAAACCAAGTTACACAAAGAAAATGCACCTAAATAGAGCCATGTGTGCTGGTTACAGTTTTAAACCAAGTCATATGCAAGATTACGTAAAAATTGGAGAGCCATGTCGTTTCTACTGGACCTAAATAGAGCTAGCTGCTGGTGTTGAACAATAAACAGCCACACCACACACTAAGACAAGTAACTGAAATGACTCTCTTTGTATTGTAGTAGAAGAAGAAACGAGAGAGATGCAAGATAGTAGTATATATAGGTGAGTCAACCTATTATTCTAGGCAGCTGCCTTGCTGGTGATTCGGTGTCGTCGCAACTGGATCCCTCCCACTGGACCTGCGATCTTCTACAAGGAAAAAGTAGCAGCTCAGTCAAGCACCATATAATTATACAAGGAAAAAATGTTACTTGGCACAAGTCTAAACGAGAAGCTTGAGGTAGCAGCAGATTGAAGTGATAAAGTGCAAAGGAGAAGCTTGAGCTAGTAAACAATTTCTGAATGTTATAAAGTGGGGAAAGTAAAATAAAATTCACGACTAGTCATGGCAGTAGAAAAGAGATGAGATTTCACAAAACCAGAGCCAAGCATAGTCCAGAATGTCAAATTTTCAGTTAGTTAATTATTACAGTCCTTTGCTAAAAGAGATGATCCGTCCAAGAAATTTAATACTAGATGCATGCAGTCTATTGAGGATCTTTTAGTGAATGACTAACAACAAGTAGCCGAGCTTGCCCAAGAAAGATTAGATTCAGAAGTGTTGGCTGCTGCTAGTGAATGGAGCTGACAAATCTGAAATAAAGTAACATGACTCCTTGAAATTTGGCCAATATGATAAGTGGCATATTACTCCAGTTAGCGACATATTTTCAGTGATATGGAATTTGGCCGATATGATAAGTGGCATATTACCCTTGGTTGCAAGCTGTTTAAATGGGTGCTGATGCTGTCTAAATGGCCATCAAGCAATATGATAAAAAGGGAAATGAACTTAAAATTTATAAGTAGCAATGCACTTTCACTGTTCACTAGCACACAAACAAAACATAGGACATGTGACTACATTTAGATTTCTGACACTCCCAGCAAGGCAGAAATGCAAAGTTCCCAATATGGTTTCTCTAGCGAGGGAAGAAAACTCACCAAGCTGTTTCAGATCCCGCAACCTGGATGAAATGATGCAATGAAATGAACACATAATTAGGCCAACTAGAAAGTTAAAATAGGCAAATGTGCAGCGGCGATTTGGGAAAACTCAAGTCACCTCTGAAATTCCTCTGTATCCACAAATTCACGGGCCAACTGCACATCAGAGGAAGTAATTGTTAGTGAAGAAAAGTGAATAGCTTAAGGAACGGAAATTACCAGAGAAAGTGACTCTTATTACAGATGATGAATAGTTGGGAGTAGAAATTATCTACAGCTTCTATTTCTCAGTAGACATACAGAAAGTTAGTAATAAAAGTTGAACTATTTTTCCATATATATGAAATAGAGAATTAGTGTGATCATTATATACTGACTGATGACTGGCCACGCATCCAAGTTACATAAAGCAATTATTATTCATAACAATTGAGTTCTTGATCTTATGTGCAATCTAGGTGATCAACTGCATGCACCTGCACTATTATGTTCATTCTAAAAAAAACAGTATGATCAGCTACTAGTTCGGCAAAATATTTGCAAAGTCAAACACCAGTCCAGCAAAAATATGTGAACATATGCATCTATAAATAGCAGCTACAAATTGTGTCAGGAACTTATATATGCAAAGTACATCTTAAGTTCTTAGCATCAACAGTGCGCTGCAAAGCACATCCTCATGATACAGTGGAGCTTATATTGTTTTATTACCTTAGATTGCTTGCATTTGAACACCCTCTGACATGGAACAATATTATGCTTCTGTTTCTGAAGGTTGAAAAGATGATTCTAAAGCTGAGGCAGGAGAGCAGGCTGAAAATGGGTTTTAGCATTTAACTTACAAGTAGAAGTAGAACAAACAAATAGAGGGGCACAACGGTCAGTTCAAGGCCAATGTGGTGGAGGGAGAGGAAGGAGGAGGCCGGAGGGGGAGGGAGAGGTGGGGCAGTACCTGAGGAGGCGGAGGAGGCCGGAGGGGACAAGGAGGAGGTCAGAGCGGCGCGGCGGTGGCGCGGACGAGGAGGAGGGCGAGGATGAGGACGACGGGGCGGCGTCGAGGCGTCGGGGCGTCGGGGCGGAGACGAAGACGACGGGGCGGAGAGGGGAAGGGGCAGCGGCGTCGGGGCGGAGACGAGGACGACGGGGCGGCGTCGAGGCGGCGGGGCAGCGGCGTCGGGAGAGGAGAGGGGAAGGGGATCGAGGGCGAGGGCGAGGGAGAGAGAGGGGATAGGTTTGGGCCGGGGATAGGCGAGGGCGAGGGCACAATACTAATGGCGCACCACCCCTCGGTGCGCCATAAGTACATCCACACTAATGGCGCACCTCACCCTGGTGCGCCATTAGTATCTTTTTTTTCCTGCTCGAGCCAACAGGTTATCTTCCACCTTACCTGATCCACACCAAGTCCCCTCTACTAGCTCGACTGGTCAGCAGCCAGTTCTCACACCAGGAGGTCCTGGGTTCGAATCCCAGGCTCCACAATTTTTTTATAAGACAGTAATAAATTTTTTATAAGACAGTAATAATTTTTTATAAGACAGTAATAATTTTTTTATAAGACAGTAATAATTTTTTTATAAGACAGTAATAATTTTTTATAAGACAGTAATAATTTTTTTGTAAGACAGTAATATTTTTTTTATAAGACAGTAATAATTTTTATAAGACAATAATAATTTTTTAAAAATATCATCAAACAGTAATGCCGGTGGAGCGGGGGAGGGTGCGCGGGGTGCGGGGGGCCGGTGGACCGGGGGTGCTCGGCGGCGAGGGGGACCGGATCTGGCGAGGTGGGATAGCTAGCGATCGAGATGGAGGGGGATCAAGATCGAGTGTCCATGAAATTTAAAAATATTCATGATAGTTCAAAAAGTGCCCATGAAATACAATCGAGAAATGAAGGCTACGATTTAAATACAATCGATATTAGCTAGCTATCTGTTCACAATCTTCTTGCCCTTCTTTTTCGCAAATGGAGTTCTTCTGTGGAACGGACGTCCTTTAGGTAGGGTGGTCCTGCTTCTTCTTGTGGTGTATGCTGCTACTTCATCATCGTCGTCATGTTCGATTCTCGGGTCGCCGTACTTGTCGAAGTCTTGCTCATTGGCTACTCCATCCATTCCGATGATCTTCCTTTTGCCTCTCCTCACGACAACACGACTGGGCTTTGACGGGTCGGTAATGAAGAAGCATTGGTCCACTTGGGAAGCCAGTACCCATGGCTCATTTTTCGCGGTGACGTTTGCGCCTGCGGTCTTAGATTTGGCTTCGGGTATAACCATGGTGGTGAAATACCGGTCTTCTTTTAGGACGCTCTTGGCCCATCTGACAGGGAACATCGGGACCTTCTCTCCAGCGTAGCTCAGCTCCCAGATCTCCTCGATCCTTCCGTAGTATCTGTCCTTGTCGTTACCGGTGTAGGATTCCATCGTTACCCCGGAGTTCAGATAACCATCGCTCTTCATGTCCTTGGCCTCGGTGTAGAATGTGTAGCCGTTGATATCGTACGCCTCATAGGTCATCAGGTTGTGCTCGGCGCCCTGTGACAAGGCAAATATGAGTTGTTCTTCCGCGGAAGAATCCTCATGTAAAGGGTACGACAGAAGCTTCTGCTTGAACCAACGCGTGAAACATGAGTTGTGCTCTTTGAGTATATCTCCGTCCGTCCTCTGTTGGCCTCGGTCATTGTACGTCTTCTTAATAAAGGTTTTGTGCTCTACCACCCAAGGATCGACCACGTCTATGTGTTGTAGCGCGACTAGGTTTGCTCTTTCAAAGTCGGCGAGTCGACCCTCGAAGTCGACATGCATTTCGCGGCGACCCTCACGGTGACCCCATCCAGCGAGCCTGCCGAGGTGCCTGTTGACGGGCAGACCAACGGGGTTCTCGATGCCTAGATAATTCGTGCAGTAGGAGATGCACTCTTTGGTCAGAAAGCCCCTGGCTATGCTTCCCTCTGGACGTGACATGTTGCGAACGTATCCTTTGATGACACCATTCATCCTTTCGAACGGCATCATGCTGTGCAGGAACGTCGGCCCGAGTTGGATGATATCGTCCACGATATGGACCAGCAGATGCACCATAACGTCGAAGAATGCGGGCGGGAAGTACATCTCAAGCTCGCATAGTATCACCACGATCTCTTCCTGTAGCCTTCTGAGTTGCCTCACGCCAACAGACTTCCGAGAGATGACGTCGAAAAAGTTGCATAGGCCAAATAGCGTTTCACGGACGTGCGCGTCCATGATCCCACGGATTGCAACTGGAAGTATCTGCGTCATCAGCACATGACAGTCGTGAGACTTCATCCCGCTGAACTTCAGCTTCGCTAGGTCTAGGTATCTGCTTATCTTCCCCGCGTAACCGTAAGGAAGTTTTACTCCTACGAGGCAGGTGAAAAACTGCTCGATCTCCTCCTGACTTAGAGTGAAGCACGCGGGAGGGTAGTCATTTCCGGTCTTCTTGGCCTTTTTGCCTTTGTGACGACTTTCCGTGTCCTGCTTCGCCTCATCATCATCATCATAATCATCATCATCATATATAGCGTGAAGCTCCTGCCTGATGCCCATTGATTTCAAGTCTGCCCTTGCTTTCGGCCCATCTTTGGTCCTCTCTGGCATGTTGAGCAGGGTACCAAGCAGACTCTCGCACACGTTCTTCGTGATATGCATGACATCAAGGCTGTGAGGCACACGGTGGATCTTCCAGTACGGCAAGTCCCAGAAAACAGACCTCGTTTTCCATACCTTCAGCAGCGGCTCTGGCGCCTTTCGCTTCTTTCCCGGCTCTGGCGCCTTTTGCTTCTTTCCCAGCAGTGGGCAGTCTTTCCAATTTTTCAACAGCTCGTCTATTTCCTCGCCGCTCCTCGTACGCGGGCGTCCTCGGGGTTCGGTTTCACCATCGAATAGATCCTTGCGTTTTCTCCACGGGTCATCGTCGCGAAGCCACCTTCGATGTCCCATGAACACGGTTTTCGAAGACCCGGGATCTCTATCTAGCTGGCGATATGTTGTGTCATCCATGCACCTGACGCATCCAGAAAATCCGTGGACCACCTGCCCTGCGAGATATCCGTAACCGAGATAGTCGTGCACCGTCGTGAGCAGCGCGGCTCTCATAGGGAAATATTCTTTCTCTACGGCGTCCCACGTATTGGCTGGCGTTTTCCACAGCGTGTCTAGCTCCTCTTTCAGCAGCCCCAGATATAGATTGATGTCGTTCCCTGGTTGTTTCGGTCCTTCGATTAGCATACTCATGTGAATGTACTTCCTCTTCATGCACAACCAGGGGGGAAGGTTGTACATCCACACAAACACAGGCCAGGTGCTATGTGTGCTTCTCTAGCTGCCAAACGGATTGACTCCATCGGTGCTCGCGCCCAGCACAATGTTCCTTGGATCGTTCCCAAATTCTAGGTCTTCGAAGTTCAACGCTTGCCACTGGCTCGCATCCTTAGGGTGACTCAGCATCTTGTCTTTTTTATCTATCTCCGGATCATGCACACATGGTATTTCACGTGCGGTAAATCCAGAGGACACACGATTTTCTTCGCCTCCTCCAAACTGGTCGGGCACTTGTTCCCCTTGGGAAGACGTTCGTGCCAGAATGACATGTTCTCGTCGAAGCATGCGTCGGTCATTTTGTGTTTTAACTTCATCTCCAGAGCCATGAGCGTTACTTTCAGGCGGGTATCCTCGGGCCTGCATCCTTCATACAATGGAGTAACCGCGTCTAACTCAAGTTGATCCATCTTGGCTTTCTCTCGGGCGGCAGCTCTTGCGTTATCCGTCTGCTTGAGAAGCAGCTCTTGAATATGAGGGTCCTGCACCCAGCCCATCGATGGTCCAGCGTCGTCTGCTCTGCCGGCATCATCATCTTCATGATCATGCCCGTCGTCTGCTCCGGCATCTTCCTCATCATCATGTCCTGCATCTTCTACACGATGACTGTGTACAGCATCACCGTCGTGATCATCTCCTGGGGATTCTTCGTCTTCTCGCCCGCCCGAGCCGCGGTGGTTGTCTTGCTGCCCTTCCTCATTTCTTGCCCGGCCCCCATGGACGACTTCGTAGTCATCTTCATCACCTTGCCACCGATAGCCATCCATGAAACCACGCAAGAGCAGGTGGTCCCGCACCTGCCAGGATTCCGGGTCCGCAATAAGGCTCTTCAGCTTGCATCTTCGACACGGACATCTTATCTCCGTCTCGTTCTTTTGAAGCATCTCGGCCTTCGCGGACCTCAAAAACCTATTCACGATGCCTTCGGTCATCATGCGGACCATGGTCGCCTGCGGGGTAGAGCAAAACGATATTTTAGAACCAAGAAAAAATTTGGCATGACTTTCCCTAAAAATAGGACCAAAAAGAATGCTTAATGCCAAAATTCTCGCCGAAACGGAAATGAATCAACATTCCGGCAAAATATTGGCAACTATCGCATTTCAAATACCGGTACACCTCCAAACACAAACACATATGCAACACCACAAACATATGCAACACCACGAACATACATAGATCTAGCTAGGCCATAAAAAGTGCATGTGCACATTGTTGTAGGGAGAACAACATAAATATAGCTTCCCCCTTACTTACCTATCAAAACAAGGTAATTTAACCACTTAAATTGAATGAATCTATGGTGGAAATGAGGTGAAAAAGAGGAGGCACCCGAGACAAGGAGGAGGTGGAGAGAATGAAGTGGGGAGAAAGTGAGTGTGGGTAGGAGAGGCTGTCCAAAATATCTTGTTGCTGCCCACTTACTAATGGCGCACCAACTCTAGATGCGCCATTAGTATGTTTGTACAAGCGCAGTAGTAAAAAAAAAACTTTTTATACTAATGGCGCACCCTGGGCCTGGTGCGCCATTACTAGTTACAACTAGTAATGGCGCACCGCGGGCAGGATGCGCCATTAGTATGTTTGGACAGGCGCACTAGTTAAAAAAAATTTATACTAATGGCGCATCCTGGTCCAGGTGCGCCATTAGTAGTTTCAACTACTAATGGCGCACTGTCTCCGGATGCGCCATTAGTATGTTTAGACTGGCGCACTAGTTAAAAAAAAAATTGATACTAATGGCGCACTCCGGGACAGGTGCGCCATTAGTAGTTTCAACTACTAATGGCGCACTGTCTCTGGATGCGCCATTAGTATGTTTGGACAGGCGCACTAGTTAAATTTTTTTTTATATACTAATGGCGCACCCTGTGCATGGTGCGTCATTAGTAGTTTCAACTACTAATGGCGCACTTTGTCTGGATGCGCCATTAGTATGTTTGGACAGGCGCACTAGTTAAAATTTTTTTTTGATAATAATGGCGCACCCTGGCCAAGGTGCGCCATTAGTAGTTTCATCTCTAATGGCGTGTCAGAAGGTGGTGCGCCATTAGTATATACTAATGGCGCACTGCTTGTGTGGTGCGCCATTAAAGTCAATCCCATCTATAGCCCTTTTTCTAGTAGTGTTGGTAGCACACAAAATGTTCCTCCGGTAAACGGGAGTTGCATAATCTCATAGTCATAGGAACATATATAAGTCATGAAGAAAGCAATAGCAACATAATAAACGATCAATGCTAAGCTAACGGAATGGGTCAAGTCAATCACATCATTCTCCTAATGATGTGATCCCGTTAATCAAATGACAACTCATGTCTATGGTTAGGAAACATAACCATCTTTAATTAACGAGCTAGTCAAGTAGAGGCATACTAGTGACACACTGTTTGTCTATGTATTCACACATGTATTATGTTTCCGGTTAATACAATTCTAGCATGAATAATAAACATTTATCATGATATGAGGAAATAAATAATAACTTTATTATTGCCTCTAGGGCATATTTCCTTCAGTATGATGGTCAGGTTAGTTCTTGTTTTTATGATTGCAGATTGAAGTGCTTCTCCCACTGAATGAAACCATCATTAACACATTGGAATGGTATAATTCAAACTATAATATCGCTATTGTCAGTGTCGAGAAGAATTTCGGTGATGGTCGTCGAGAAAATATGTTTGATAAAGTGTGGATGCCATCTCGGAAAGACTTGCCTTTAGGTCGAAGAGAAGTGCCTATAGGGTATGGAAAAGTAATAGATATAGGGCGTGACGTGGACAAATTACAATTAATGGTGTCAATGGGTGGATTGAAGGGGAGAAACAAGGGCACCAAACTTGACTGCAGATATCTTAAGATTCCCACTTGTAAAATCAATAAGGTACATTGGTGAAATTCTTTTACTATTACTTTACATAATAGTGAGTCTAGATAGTCGCCTCACAACCGAGTCATCTCTTTAATCATATTATACATGTATGCAACTTTATCTTTGGAATTATAACTACTTCATCAGTTACTTTGGGATTTTATTTCCATTTTAATGTTGACATAGGCTGGATTGGAGGACCTCTTATTGATTTTGGTGGGAGTTTTGTTGGAATGAACTTCTATGATGAACGTGAAGAAGTAACATCATTGAGGTTTTAAAGATAGTGGTCGATCACTCACTACCATCAAGGTATTCTTCTGCCACTTCTCTGTACTAACTAGGTATGCACCATACTTGCTCTATGAATTTGCAAATGAATCAAATTTGTGTTGTTGACAGACTATGTAACAGTCACAATCCTATGCACATAGAATATGGTGCCCAAGGGAGGACAAGGGAAAATAGGTATACTTTTTGTTTTCAGTGCCCCTTTGTTTGTGGCTGTAGCATATAGTACTCCCTTCATCCCATAATATGGGACAGAGGGAGTACTATTTATCCAACTCTGAATTTACATTGAAAAAATGTTGTATGACAGGCGGCCTATGCCCGAGCCATATTGGTTTCATGGTGAACTTCAAACAGATAGGTACTATATAGCAGAACTTCCTGGAAGGACTCTGCAATATACTTTGGTTTTCAGTTCTTATTCAGATGAAGAGCTTTGTTTGTACATCGTAATATTTTGGGAAAGAAATTATATATATATATATATATATTGCTTTTTTCGCGATTCAAAGATGACTCTATGAAAATGTAATGCATGATCTAGGAGCAATCAAAATATAATGGCCTTAGGCATGCATTGTACCGAACCGCAAATGGACGGAACGATGTATGGCAGTATTGTCTTGGATTTGTCACGGGAGATGTCCTTAGTGTTAGGACTTAGTCGCAAGGCCAACGCATCTACGTGGTAGCTTGAGAGGGGTTGAGTGGGACGAGAGACGCGAGGTTTTTACCTAGGTTCAACCCCTCACGGTGGAGGTAAAAGCCTACATCCTGCTTCATTGATATTGATGATGATGAACATGATTACAAGGGTGCTCTATCAACTGAGCTGTAGACTTGTTTGTCAAACCCTAATCTGTCCAACTCGTGGAACTTGTCCCTCTTGGGGTGCCCTGGCCCCTCCTTATATAAGTTGGGGGGGCGGGTTACATGTGGAGTCCTAGTAGGACTAGGACTAGTCTTTCATTATAAGTCGGATACAAGTCCGGGTCTTGCTTCCTTGTAAGGGAAATATTCCTTATGCCCTTCATTTTAAGTCGGCCCACCATAGCACGAGCCGGCCTTCCATGAACTGCCTTCTGGGCCTCCAGGTCTTGTCGCTCCTCTGACCCGCCTGCCGGGTTGTTGGGGAACGTAGTAATTTCAAAAATTTCTTACACACACGCAAGATCATGGTGATGTATAGCAACGAGAGGGGAGAGTGTTGTCCACGTACCCTCGTAGACCGAAAGCGGAAGCGTTAACACAACGCGGTTGATGTAGTCGTACGTCTTCACGATCCGACCGATCAAGTACCGAACGCACGGCACCTCCGAGTTCAGCACACGTTCAGCTCGATGACGTCCCTCGAACTCCGATCTAGCCGAGTGTTGAGGGAGAGTTTCGTCAACACGATGGCGTGGTGACGATGATGATGTTCTACCGACGCAGGGCTTCGCCTAAGCACCGCTACGATATTATCGAGGTGTAATATGGTGGAGGGGGGCACCGCACACGGCTAAGAGATCAATAGATCAATTGTTGTGTCTATGGGGTCCCCCCTGCCCCCGTATATAAAGGAGCAAGGGGGAAGGCGGCCGGCCTAGGAGGAGGGCGCGCCAAGGGGGGAGTCCTACTCCCACCGGGAGTAGGACTCCTCCTTTCCTTGTTGGAGTAGGAGAAGGGAAGGGAGAAGGAGAAGGAAGGAAGGGGGCGCCCCCCCTCCCTAGTCCAATTCGGACTAGTCCATGGGGAGGGGTGCGGCCACCCTTTGGGGCCTTTCTCTCCTTTCCCGTATGGCCCATTAAGGCCCAATACGAATTCCCGTAACTCTCCGGTACTCCGAAAAATATCCGAATCACTCGGAACCTTTCCGATGTCCGAATATAGTCGTCCAATATATCGATCTTTACGTCTCGACCATTTCGTGACTCCTCGTCATGTCTCCGATCTCATCCGGGACTCCGAACTCCTTCGGTACATCAAAACTCATAAACTCATAATAAAACTGTCATCGTAACGTTAAGCGTGCGGACCATACGGGTTCGAGAACTATGTAGAAATGACCGAGACACATCTCCGGTCAATAACCAATAGCGGGACCTGGATGCCCATATTGGCTCCCACATATTCTACGAAGATCTTTATCGGTCAAACCGCATAACAACATACGTTGTTCCCTTTGTCATCTGTATGTTACTTGCCCGAGATTCGATCATCGGTATCTTAATACCTAGTTCAATCTCGTTACCGGCAAGTCTCTTTACTCGTTCCGTAATACATCATCTCGCAACAAACTCATTAGTTGCAATGCTTGCAAGGCTTAAGTGATGTGCATTACCGAGAGGGCCTAGAGATTCCTCTCCAACAATCTGAGTGACAAATCCTAATCTCGAAATATGCCAACCCAACAAGTACCTTCGGAGACACTTGTAGAGCACCTTTATAATCACCGAGTTATGTTGTGACGTTTGGTAGCACACAAAGTGTTCCTCCGATAAACGGGAGTTGCATAATCTCATAGTCATAGGAACATGTATAAGTCATGAAGAAAGCAATAGCAACATACTAAACGATCGAGTGCTAAGCTAACGGAATGGGTCAAGTCAATCACATCATTCTCCCAATGACGTGACCCCATTAATCAAATGACAACTCATGTCAATGGCTAGGAAACATAATCATCTTTGATCAACGAGCTAGTCAAGTAGAGGCATACTAGTGACACTATGTTTGTCTATGTATTCACACATGTATTATGTTTCCGGTTAATACAATTCTAGCATGAATAATAAACATTTATCATGATATAAGGAAATAAATAATAACTTTATTATTGCCTCTAGGGCATATTTCCTTCAGTCTCCCACTTGCACTAGAGTCAATAATCTAGTTCACATCGCCATGTGATTTAACACCAATAGTTCACATCACCATGTGATTAACACCCATAGTTCACATCGTTATGTGACCAACACTCAAAGGGTTTACTAGAGTCAATAATCTAGTTCACATCGCTATGTGATTCACACCCAAAGAGTACTAAGGTGTGATCATGTTTTCCTTGTGAGAGAAGTTTAGTCAACGGGTCTGCCACATTTAGATCCGTATGTATTTTGCAAATTTCTATGTCTACAATGCTCTGCACGGAGCTACTCTAGCTAATTGCTCCCACTTTCAATATGTATCTAGACCGAGACTTAGAGTCATCTAGATTAGTTTCAAAACTTTCATCGACGTAACCCTTTACGACCAACCTTTTGTCACTTCCATAATCGAGAAACATATCCTTATTCCACTAAGGATAATTTTGACCGCTGTCAAGTGATCTACTCCTAGATCACTATTATACTCCCTTGCCAAACTCAGTGGTAGGGTATGCAATAGATCTGGTACACAGCATGGCATACTTTATGGAACCTATGGCCGAGGCATAGGGAATGACTTTCATTCTTTTTCTATCTTCTGCCGTGGTCGGGTTTTGAGTCTTACTCAATTTCACACCTTGTAACACAGGCAAGAAACTCTTTCTTTGACTGTTCCATTTTGAACCACTTCAAAATCTTGTTAAGGTATGTACTCATTGAAAAAACTTATCAAGCGTCTTGATCTATCTCTATAGATCTTGATGCTCAATATGTAAGCAGTTTCACCGAGGTCTTTCTTTGACAAACTCCTTTCAAACACTCCTTTATGCTTTGCAGAATAATTCTACATTATTTCCGATCAACAATATGTCATTCACATATACTTATCGGAAATGCTGTAGTGCTCCCACTCACTTTCTTGTAAATACAGGCTTCACCGCAAGTCTGTATAAAACTATATCCTTTGATCAACTTATCAAAGTGTATATTCCAACTCCGAGATGCTTGCATCAGTCCATAGATGGATCGCTGGAGCTTGCATATTTTGTTAGCACCTTTAGGATTGACAAAACCTTCTGGTTGCATCATATACAACTCTTCTTTAATAAATCCATTAAGGAATGCAGTTTTGTTTATCCATTTGCCAGATTTCATATAATGCGGCAATTGCTAACATGATTCGGACAGACTTAAGCATAGATACGAGTGAGAAACTCTCATCGTAGTCAACACCTTAAACTTGTCGAAAACCTTTTTGCGACAATTCTAGCTTTGTAGATAGTAACACTACTATCAGCGTCCGTCTTGCTCTTAAAGATCCATTTAATCTCAATGGCTCGCCGATCATTGGGCAAGTCAATCAAAGTCCATACTTTGTTCTCATACATGGATCTCATCTCAGATTTCATGGCCTCAAGCCATTTTGCGGAATCTGGGGTCACCATCGCTTCTTCATAGTTCGTAGGTTCGTCATGGTCTAGTAACATAACCTCCAGAACAGGATTACCATACCACTCTGGTGCGGATCTTACTCTGGTTGACCTACGAGGTTCAGTAATAACTTGATCTGAAGTTCCATGATCATCATCATTAACTTCCTCACTAATTGGTATAGGCGTCACAGAAACTGGTTTCTGCGATCAACTACTTTCCAATAAGGGAGCAGGTACAATTATCTCATCAAGTTCTACTTTCCTCCCACTCACTTCTTTCGAGAGAAACTCCTTCTCTAGAAAGGATCCATACTTAGCAACGAATGGCTTGCCTTCGGATCTCTGATAGAAGGTGTACCCAACTGTCTCCTTTGGGTATCCTATGAAGACACATTTCTCCGATTTGGGTTTGAGCTTATCAGGATGAATTTTTTTCACATAAGCATCGCAACCCCAAACTTTAAGAAACGACAACTTTGGTTTCTTGCCAAACCACAGTTCATAAGATGTCGTCTCAACGGATTTAGATGGTACCCTATTTAACGTGAATGTAGCTGTCTCTAATGCATAACCCCAAAACGATAGTGGCAGATCGGTAAGAGACATCATATATTGCACCATATCTAATAAAGTACGGTTACGATGTTCGGACACACCATTACACTGTGGTGTTCCAGGTGGCGTGAGTAGTGAAACTATTTCACATTGTTTTTACTGAAGGCCAAACTCGTAACTCAAATACTCTTCTCCACGATCAGATCGTAGAAACTTTATTTTCTTGTTACGATGATTTTCCACTTCACTCTAAAATTATATGAACTTTTCAAATGTTTCAGACTTCCGTTTCATTAAGTAGATATACCCATATCTGCTCAAATCATCTGTGAAGGTCCGAAATTAATGATACCTGCTACGAGCCTCAATATTCATCGGACCACATACATCTGTATGTATGATTTCCAACAAATCAGTTGCTCGCTCCATTGTTCCGGAGAACGGAGTCTTAGTCATCTTGCCCATAAGGCATGGTTCGCAAGCATCAAGTGATTCATAATCAAGTGATTCCAAAGCCTATCAGCATGGAGTTTCTTTATGCGCTTTACACCAATATGACCTAAACGGCAGTGCCACAAATAAGTTGCACTGTCATTATTAACTTTGCATCTTTTGGCTTCAATAGTATGAATATGTGTATCACTACGATCGAGATCCAACGAACCATTTTCATTGGGTGTGTAACCATATAAGGTTTTATTCATGTAAACAGAACAACAATTATTCTCTAACTTAAATGAATAACCGTATTGTAATAAACATGATCAAATCATATTCATGCTCAACGCAAACACCAAATAACACTTATTTAGGTTCAACACTAATCCCGAAAGTATAGGGAGTGTGCGATGATGATCATATCAATCTTGGAACCACTTCCAATACACATCGTCACTTCATCCTTAACTAGTTTCTGTTCATTATGCAACTCCCGTTTCGAGTTACTACTCTTTAGCAACTGAACCAGTATCAAATACCGAGGGGTTGCTACAAACACTAGTAAAATACACATCAATAATCTGTATATCAAATATACCTTTGTTCACTTTGCCATCCTTCTTATCCACCAAATACTTGGGGCAGTTCCGCTTCCAGTGACCAGTCCCTTTGCAGTAGAAGCACTTAGTCTCAGGCTTAGGTCCAGACTTGGGCTTCTTCACTTGAGCAGCAACTTGCTTGCCGTTCTTCTTGAAGTTCCCCTTCTATCCCTTTGCCCTTTTCTTGAAACTAGTGGTCTTGTTAACCATCAACACTTGATGCTCTTTCTTGATTTCTACCTTCGTCGATTTCAGCATCGCAAAGAGCTCGGGAATTACTTTCGTCATCCCTTGCATACTATAGTTCATCACGAAGTTCTACTAACTTGGTGATGGTGACTAGAGAATTCTGTCAATCACTATTTTATTTGGAAGATTAACTCCCACTTGATTCAAGCGATTGTAGTACCTAGACAATCTGAGCACATGCTCACTGCTTGAGCTATTCTCCTCCATCTTTTAGCTATAGAACTTGTTGGAGACTTCATATCTCTCAACTCGGGTATTTGCTTGAAATATTAAATTCAACTCCTAGAACATCTCATATGGTCCATGACGTTCAAAACGTCTTTGAAATCCCGATTCTAAGCTGTTAAGCATGGTGCACTAAACTATCAAGTAGTCATCATATTGAGTAGCCAAACGTTCATAACGTCTGATCTGCTCCTGCAATAGGTTTGTCACCTAGCGGTGCATCAAGGACATAATTCTTCTGTGCAGCAATGAGGATAAACCTCAGATCACGGATCCAATCCGCATCATTGCTACTAACATCTTTCAACTTAGTTTTCTCTAGGAACATATATAAAACATAGGGAAGCAACAATGCGAACTATTGATTTACAACATAGATATGCTAATACTACCAAGACTAAGTTCATGATAAATTAAAGTTCAATTAACCATATTACTTAAAGAACTCCCACTTAGATAGACATCCCTCTAATCTTCTAAGTGATCACGTGATCCATATCAACTAAACCATGTCCGATCATCACGTGAGATGGAGTAGTTTTAATGGTGAACATCACTATGTTGATCATATCTACTATATGATTCACGCTCGACCTTTCGGTCTCCGTGTTCCGAGGCCATATCTGTTATATGGTAGGCTCGTCAAGTTTAACCTGAGTATTCCGCGTGTGCAACTGTTTTGCACCCGTTGTATTTGAACGTAGAGCCTATCACACCCGATCATCACGTGGTGTCTCAGCACGAAGAACTTTCGCAACGGTGCATACTCAGGGAGAACACTTATACTTTGATAATTTAGTGAGGGATCATCTTATAATGCTACCGTCAATCAAAGCAAGATAAGATGCATAAAAGATAAACATCACATGCAATCAATATAAGTGATATGATATGGCCATCATCATCTTGTGCTTGTGATCTCCATCTCCGAAGCACCGTCATGATCACCATCGTCACCGACGCGACACCTTGATCTCCATCGTAGCATCATTGTTGTCTCGCCAATCTTATGCTTCTACGACTACCGCTACCGCTTAGTGATAAAGTAAAGCATTACAGGGCGATTGCATTGCATACAATAAAGCGACAACCATATGGCTCCTGCCAGTTGCCGATAACTTGGTTACAAAACATGATCATCTCATACAATAAATTTAGCATCATGCTTTGACCATATCACAACACAACATGCCCTGCAAAAACAAGTTAGACGTCCACTACTTTGTTGTTGCAAGTTTTACGTGGCTGCTACGGGCTTAGCAAGAACCGTTCTTACCTACGCATCAAAACCACAACGATAGTTTGTCAAGTTGGTGCTGTTTTAACCTTCGCAAGGACCGGGCGTAGCCACACTCGGTTCAACTAAAGTTGGAGAAACTGACACCCGCCAGCCACCTCAGTGCAAAGCACGTCGGAAGAACCAGTCTCGCGTAAGCGTACGCGTAATGTCGGTCTGGGACGCTTCATCCAACAATACCGCCGAACCAAACTATGACATGCTGGTAAGAAGTATGACTTATAACGCCCACAACTCACTTGTGTTCTACTCGTGCATATAACATCAATGCATAAAACCTGGCTCTGATACCACTGTTGGGGAACGTAGTAATTTCAAAAATTTCTTACGCACACGCAAGATCATGGTGATGTATAGCAACGAGAGGGGAGAGTGTTGTCCACGTACCCTCGTAGACCGAAAGTGGAAGCGTTAACACAACGCGGTTGATGTAGTCGTACGTCTTCACGATCCGACCGATCAAGTACCGAACGGACGACACCTCCGAGTTCAGCACACGTTCAGCTCGATGACGTCCCTCGAACTCCGATCCAGCCGAGTGTTGAGGGAGAGTTTCATCAGCACGACGGTGTGGTGACGATGATGATGTTCTACCGATGCAGGGCTTCGCCTAAGCACCGCTACGATATTATCGAGGTGTAATATGGTGGAGGGGGGCACCGCACCTAAGAGATCAATAGATCAATTGTTGTGTCTATGGGGTCCCCCCTGCCCCCGTATATAAAGGAGCAAGGGGGAAGGCGGCCGGCCTAGGAGGAGGGCACGCCAAGGGGGGAGTCCTACTCCCACCGGGAGTAGGACTCCTCCTTTCCTTGTTGGAGTAGGAGAAGGGAAGGGAGAAGGAGAAGGAAGGAAGGGGGCGCCCCCCCTCCCTAGTCCAATTCGGACTAGTCCATGGGGAGGGGTGCGGCCACCCTTTGGGGCCTTTCTCTCCTTTCCCGTATGGCCCATTAAGGCCCAATACGAATTCCCGTAACTCTCCAGTACTCCGAAAAATACCCGAATCACTCGGAACCTTTCCGATGTCCGAATATAGTCGTCCAATATATCGATCTTTACGTCTCGACCATTTCGAGACTCCTCGTCATGTCCCCGATCTCATCCGGGATTCCGAACTCCTTCGGTACATCAAAACTCATAAACTCGTAATAAAACTGTCATCGTAACGTTAAGCGTGCGGACCATACGGGTTCGAGAACTATGTAGAAATGACCGAGACACGTCTCCGGTCAATAACCAATAGCGGGACCTGGATGCCCATATTGGCGCTCACATATTCTACGAAGATCTTTATCGGTCAAACCGCATAACAACATACGTTGTTCCCTTTGTCATCGGTATGTTACTTGCCCGAGATTCGACCGTCGGTATCTTAATACCTAGTTCAATCTCGTTACCGGCAAGTCTCTTTACTCGTTCCGTAATACATCATCTCGCAACAAACTCATTAGTTGCAATGCTTGCAAGGCTTAAGTGATGTGCATTACCGAGAGGGCCCAGAGATTCCTCTCCGACAATCGGAGTGACAAATCCTAATCTCGAAATACGCCATCCCAACAAGTACCTTCGGAGACACTTGTAGAGCACGTATATAATCACCCAGTTATGTTGTGACGTTTGGTAGCACACAAAGTGTTCCTCCGGTAAACGGGAGTTGCATAATCTCATAGTCATAGGAACATGTATAAGTCATGAAGAAAGCAATAGCAACATACTAAACGATCGAGTGCTAAGCTAACGGAATGGGTCAAGTCAATCACATCATTCTCCCAATGACGTGACCCCATTAATCAAATGACAACTCATGTCAATGGCTAGGAAACATAATCATCTTTGATCAACGAGCTAGTCAAGTAGAGGCATACTAGTGACACTATGTTTGTCTATGTATTCACACATGTATTATGTTTCCGGTTAATACAATTCTAGCATGAATAATAAACATTTATCATGATATAAGGAAATAAATAATAACTTTATTATTGCCTCTAGGGCATATTTCCTTCACGGGTCACCAATGAGTCGCCTGGCTCGGCCGGGTCATCAGTGAGTGGAGAGATCCGGGCGGATCATCAGCGAGTCGCGAAGTCCGGCTGGGTCATATATCCGGCCCGGTCATATCGCGGGGTATATCCCCGACATTAGCCCCCAATTTAATTTGGATTTATCCATGTTAAGCTGATCCTGCAAAATAAACACAAGAACAAATTTGACACGTTGTGCTCCGGGTTAAAAGTTCTTGTAAGCCGGCACCTAATCATCCTTAAGTCCTTGTCATTTGTTTCATCTGGAAAGTCTAGGTCAATAGGCCAGCGTCATAATCAATTTGCTGACTTTGGTTTCTCACAGAAAAATGTTGTGAAGAATAATTCGTTTGAGTCGGCCTTCAATGCTCTGACTTGTCAAAAATATTGGTCTTGAAATATTCAACTGATATTCAGCCGGCTTGAAGATGTAGTCCTTGCCGGTTTATCATTGCCAAAATTTCTGATTTGTCAATATTGATGGCACCGGCTGATAATTGTTGCTAACATCAAGCTTGAAAGCTGCTACCTCTTGAGCACTGCGTTGGTTTTCCCTTGAAGAGGAAAGGGTGATGTAGTAAAGTAGCGTAAGTATTTCCCTCAGTTTTTGAGAACCAAGGTATCAATCCAGTAGGAGACCACACGTGAGTCCCATGCACCTACACAAACAAATAAGAACCTCGCAACCAACGCGATAAAGGGGTTGTCAATCCCTTCACGGTCACTTACGAGAGTGAGATCTGATAGAGATGATAAGACAATATTTTTGGTATTTTTATGATAAAGAGTAAAAGTAAAGATTGCAAAATAAATAAAGATAGAAATATCTTGTTGACGGAAGATTAATATGATGGAAAATAGACCCGGGGGCCATAGGTTTCACTAGTGGCTTCTCTCAAGATAGCATAAGTATTACGGTTGGTAAACGAATTACTGTCGAGCAATTGATAGAATTGAGCATAGTTATGAGAATATCTAGGTATGATCATGTATATACGCATCACGTCCGTGACAAGTAGACCGACTCCTGCCTGCATCTACTACTATTACTACACACATCGACCGCTATCCAGCATGCATCTAGAGTATTAAGTTCATAAGAACAGAGTAACGCTTTAAGCAAGATGACATGATGTAGAGGGATAAACTCATGCAATATGATATAAACCCCATATTTTTATCCTCGATGGCAACAATACAATACGTGTCGTTTCCCCTACTGTCACTGGGATCGAGCACCGCAAGATTGAACCCAAAGCTAAGCACTTCTCCCATTGCAAGAAAGATCAATCTAGTAGGCCAAACCAAACTGATAATTCGAAGAGACTTGGAAATATAACCAATCATACATAAAATAATTCAGAGGAGATTCAAATATTGTTCATAGATAATCTTGATCATAAACCCACAATTCATCGGATCTCGACAAACACACCGCAAAAGAAGAGTTACATCAAATAGATCTCCAAGAGAATCGAGGAGAACTTTGTATTGAGATCCAAAGAGAGAGAAGAAGCCATCTAGCTAATAACTATGGACCCGAAGGTCTGAGGTAAACTACTCACACATCATCGGAGAGGCTATGGTGTTGATGTAGAAGCCCTCCGTGATCAATGCCCCCTCCGGCGGAGCGCCGGAAAAGGCCCCAAGATGGGATCTCACGGGTACAGAAGGTTGCGGCGGTGGAAATAGGGTTTTGGATCATGTTCTGATGGCTTGGGGGTACATAGGTATATATAGGAGGAAGAAGTAGGTCGGTGGAGCTACGAGGGGCCCACGAGGGTGGAGGGCGTGCCCAGGGGGTAGGCGCACCCCCTGCCTCGTCGCCTCCTCGTTCGTTTCTTGACGTCCACTCCAAGTCCTCCGGATCACGTTTGTTCCAAAAATCACGTTCCCGAAAGTTTCATTCCGTTTGGACTCCGTTTGATATTCCTTTTCTGCGAAACACTAAAATAGGCAAAAAAACAGCAATTTGGGCTGGGCCTCCGGTTAATAGGTTAGTCCCAAAAATAATATAAAAGTGTATAATAAAGCCCATTAAACATCCAAAACAGAATATATAATAGCATGGAACAATCAAAAATTATAGATACGTTGGAGACGTATCAAGCATCCCCAAGTTTAATTCCTGCTCGTCCTCGAATAGGTAAATGATAAAAACACAATTTTTGATGTGGAATGCTACTTGGCATAATTTTCAGTGTAATTCTCTTATTTGTGGTATGAATATTCAGATCCGAAAGATTCAAGATAAAATTAATATTGACATAAAAGTAATGATACTTCAAGCATACTAATAAAGCAATCATGTCTTCTCAAAATAACATGGCCAAAGAAAGTTATCCCTACAAAATCATATAGTCTAGCTATGCTCTATCTTCACCACACAAAATATTTAAATCATGCGCAACCCCGATGACAAGCCAAGCAATTGTTTCATACTTTTGGTGCTCTCAAACTTTTTCAATTTTCACACAATACATGAGCGTGAGCCATGGATATAGCACTATAGGTGGAATAGAATGGTGGTTGTGGAGAAGACAAAAAGGGGAAGATAGTCTCACATCAACTAGGCGTATCAACGGGCTATGGAGATGCCCATTAATAGATATCAATGTGAGTGAGTAGGGATTGCCATGCAACGGATGCACTAGAGCTATAAGTGTATGAAAGCTCAATAATGAAAACTAAGTGGGTGTGTATCCAACTTGCTTGCTCACGAAGACCTAGGGCAATTTGAGGAAGCCCATCATTGGAATATACAAGCCAATTTCTATAATGAAAAATTCCCACTAGTATATGAAAGTGACAAAACAAGAGACTCTCTATCATAAAGATCATGGTGCTACTTTGAAGCACAAGTGTGAAAAAAGGATAGTAGCATTGTCCCTTCTCTCTTTTCTCTCTTCTTTTTTTTGTTTGGGCCTTTTCTCCCCTTTTTTTGGCCCCCTCTTTTTTTATTTAGTCCGGAGTCTCATCCCGACTTGTGGGGGAATCATAGTCTCCATCATCCTTTCCTCACATGGGACAATGCTCTAATAATGACGATCATCACACTTTTATTTACTTACAACTCAAGTATTACAACTCAATACTTAGAACAAAATATGACTCTATATGAATGCCTCCGGTGGTGTACCGGGATATGCAATGAATCAAGAGTGACATGTATAAAGATAATGAACGGTGGCTTTGCCACAAATATGATGTCAACTACATGATCATGCAAAGCAATATGACAATGATGGAGCGTGTCATAGTAAATGGAACGGTGGTAAGTTGCATGACAATATATCTCGGAATGGCTATGGAAATGCCATGATAGGTAGGTATGGTGGCTGTTTTGAGGAAGGTATATGGTGGGTGTATGATACCGGCGAAAAGTGCGCGGTATTAGAGAGGCTAGCAATGGTGGAAGGATAAGAATGCATATAATCCATGGAGTCAACATTAGTCATAAAGAACTCATATACTTGTTGCAGAAATCTATTAGTTATCAAAACAAAGTATTACGCGCATGCTCCTAGGGGGATAGATTGGTAGGATAAGACCATCGCTCGTCCCCGACCGCCACTCATAAGGAAGACAATCAATAAATAAATCATGCTCCGACTTCATCACATAACGGTTCACCGTACGTGCATGCTACGGGAATCACAAACTTTAACACAAGTATTTCTCAAATTCATGACCACTCAACTAGCATGACTCTAATATCACCATCTTCATATCTCAAAACAGTTATCAAGTATCGAACTTCTCTTAGTATTCAACACACTTATAAGGAAGTTCTTACTAATCTTGGATGCTTATCATATTAAGATTAATTTCACAATTAAAGCAAATTACCATGCTGTTTTGTAGGACTCTCAAAATGATATAAGTGAAGCATGAGAGAACAATAGTTTCTATAAAACAAGCCACCGCCGTGCTCTAAAAGATATAAGTGAAGCACTAGAGCAAAAACTATATAGCTCAAAAGATATAAGTGAAGCACATGGAGTATTCTAATAAATTCCGAATCATGTGTGTCTCTCTCAAAAGTGTGTTCAGCGAGGAAGATTCTGGTAAACTAAAAACAAAGACTCAAATCATACAAGACGCTCCAAGTAAAACACTTATCATGTGGTGAATAAAAATATAGCTCCGAGTAAAGTTACCGATGGACGAAGACGAAAGAGGGGATGCCTTCCGGGGCATCCCCAAGCTTTGGCTTTTTGGTGTCCTTAGATTTACCTTGGGTTGCCTTGGGCATCCCCAAGCTTAGGCTCTTGCCATTCCTTGTTCCATAATCCATCAAATCTTTACCCAAAACTTGAAAACTTCACAACACAAAACATAACAGAAAATCTCGTGAGCTCCGTTAGCGAAAGAAAACAAAACACTACTTCAAGGTACTGTATTTAACTCATTCTTTATTTATATTGGTGTTAAACTTACTGTATTCCAACTTCTCTATGGTTTATAAACTATTTTACTAGCCACAGATTCATCAAAATAAGCAAACAACACACGAAAAACAGAATCTGTCAAAAACAGAACAGTCTGTAGTAATCTGTAACTAACGCAAACTTCTGGAACTCTAAAAATTCTACCAAAATAGGACGACCTCAATAATTTGTTTATTGATCTGCTGCAATTGGAATCAGTATTATATCACATCTGGTAATTTTTAACAATTGTTTTTGTGAACAGAAAGTTTCTGGAATTTTCAGCAAGATCAAATAACTATTATCCAAGAAGATCCTATAGGTTTAACTTGGCACAAACACTAATTAAAACACGAAAACAAATCTAACCAGAGGCTAGATCAAAGATTTATTCCTAAACAGAAGCAAAAAGAAAAAAACTAAAGATAAAATTGGGTTGCCTCCCAACAAGCGCTATCGTTTAACGCCCTTAGCTAGGCATAAAAACAAGGATAGATCTAGGTATTGCCATAATAATGGTAAGGTAAATCATGAAAACTCCTTTCGTATTCTCTACGTTCAGCAGCAAGTTTCCTTTGTGGCAAGCAAAAGTAATCAAAGGGGTTAAATTTAATAGGACAAAAGTCCCCAAGATCAAGCTCGGGAGGTATGGGTTCCTCCCTTGGCCCCTTATATTGCACAACCAATTCATCATTACAAGCGTTCTTTTGACAAAAAGTAACGAGTCTTTGCTCAAGAAAAAAACCCAACCCATTATTCTGAATAGCAAAGTCATCATTAAGTTCAGAAATTTTATCAACTAAAACATCGGTAGGGACCTTTTTTCTAAGGTTTTCATTATAGGCAACATGATCCAAAGCTTGTAAACGCATTATGTATTCTTGATTAAAAACGATAGCTTCTATGGGAGGATGGCCAGCATCCACCCTATAATGCGCAAAATTTCTTTAGCCTCCTTCATTATAAATCTGAACTCATTGGCCAAGAAGATAGTAGCCTGCTGAGCTAACTGCTGGGAGTCAACACTTGAGGTACACACTTCTGTCCAACAGGCTCAACGATATGGCCTCTGATGGCGCATCAACAAGTAGAAAATATCTATATGTTGCTGGGGAGAGTGAGAGGGTGCAACAGAGATTGGATGAGATGACTAAAGAAGATGAAGCTGCTGAAGCTGAGAAAACAAGTGTTGGACCAAAGAATTCAGAAGTTCCACTCATAGACCCGCATCCAGATGGTTATGGGGACAACCTGCAAAATCCCGATGTTGCTATCTCGAAAGGACGTCCACAATCAGGGCGATACAAAACCTTCATGGAAACTTTGCGTGCCAAACCAAAAATTCACTGTAGCCGATGTGGTTCTGAAACCCACAACATATCTACTTGCACAGTAATTGCTGATAATGTTGCCAAGGCACAGCGACAAAAAAGCACTCAAAACGTGCTTCAGGTCCTCTAGATTTTTTTTCTCTGTTTTGTTAAATTTATGATTTTTGTTTCTCTGTTGCCCACTTGCAATTCTAAGAATGTTTGCTTATTGTGTTGGTAGCAGGTTCGATGACAGCAGCAAAAACCAATAAACCATCAGGTGGGCGGACGAAGAAGAGCAAGACACAAAGCACAACAACAACAGGGGACAAAGACTGACTAGACTATTTGAAAAAAATATTGTAATAAATATAGCATTTTCATATATTTTGGGATGCAAAAAAACGCATGGCAAGAGAAGAAAAAACATTGTAACTGTACTTTGTTTAGCTCATGTTGCTGCATCTGATGTTGTTTCCCCGCTTGATGTATGAATTCTGTCCAAAAAAATGTGTGTTTTTGGAAACAACCTACAAAATTTTTAGAAAGAGTGTCAGAAATTGTTATCCATACATTTAAAAAGGTATCTCAAAAAACAGTACCAAAATCAATGTGATTAGAAAAACTCATGGGGCCGTACCTGTGTAAGTCATTGATATGATCTTGTATCAACTTTCACGCCCGATATTTATAAAAACGTGGAGAAAACAAAAGGAAAATCAGCACCAAAAATAAAAAATTGCAAGAAAAGAAAAAGAGAAGAAAGATTCACAAAAATCGCAATTGTTGTATCCAGTACACGAAGCACTTTCTATTTGTTATAAATATGGAAAACTGCTCCAATGAACCCAAAAACCTATACAAAAAAACTTCGAATATATTTGCATACTCATTTGCATTCAAATCTCTTCCCCATAGTACTTCGAATATATTTGCATACTCATTTGCATTCATTCTCTTCCTCATAGTACTTTGTACATGGCCATAGAGTGTACAAACGAAACAAAAAAAAATCTGAAACACGTAAAAATGTGTTGTTATCTACTTGACACCACGCTTCCTTGCTTCATGCGCATGAACTTCGAATTCTGCGCCATAGGAAAAGCATGAAAAAAGATGTACCGCAAGGTGAAAAATGTATCCGCCCAGTGTTAATGTTATCCTGTTTTGCTTGACCTTTTCTTTTTGATACTTGTTGATTGCTTGCATCAACCATGCATGTGTGAATTTACACCAGTTTAAGTCTTTGATCTTGCTAACATCAATAAATGCTCCCATATACTTGGTGCTTGGTTTAGTGTTTGATGTTGGGCATAAGAAGGTTGCAAGCATAACGATCATATAACAACGGATGTATTGTTCATCAGATAGCTCCTCCTCCTTGATGATCTTGTTGCCAAAATACTTGATTGATGGAACTTCTGACAGCCCAAACAACGCGAGAAATTCAGCTTTTCCTCCATCATCAGTTATGTTGATGTTGTTTTCACCTGCTGGAATTCCAAGAACATGGGACACTGACTCTGCATTGAGTGTTATCACCTTCTGATTGAAGACAATTTGTTCATCCTTGACACAAACATTATCAGCTATCCATTGCGCAAATGGCCTTGGTACGACACACTCATCGAACTCAAGTGTGAAACCGAAGCCGATACCTCTGACGAGTTGTACTTTCTCTTTACTTTTGCATGTGGACTTGACAACATCAACAAAGTATGGCAGACTACATCTGCTGTATGCCTTGGCTCCGACGTGACCACGGGGTTTGTTGACAGGCTCTTCGATATTTCTAGGCCTCTGTTTTTTATAAAAACAACAACATAAGATAAACGGGAAAAACACAAAAAGATTAAAAAAATTACATGACCATTAATGGTGTATCATAGAAAAACGAGAAATACCCATACATATCTATTAAAAAATGATCTAAAAGAAGAAAGATAAAAATATATACACAAAACAATCTCAGTTCTGATGTTGGGTACTTATGATCTGTAGAAAGAAAAAACTAATAGACAAACAGCACTGATTACCTTGGTTGTTTGCTTTCGTATTATCTTACGAGTTTGTTTCCTTTCAATACTCTTTCTTACCTGCAAGAAAAGATCATAAGACAAAACATCAGAGACAAAAAAACTGTCTATGAGATAACCTGGCAACATAAACTGTATATATACCATAATTACGACTCACTTCAAAAACATATCTATTAAACTATTGTAGGGAGCAAGCACAAGTTCTTTGAGTTGGGTGTGTTATTTTCAATTACTCGTAGCACATACCCACCTCTATCACTTGTTGGTTGCTCAATGAGGAAAAAAATGAAGACATGAGATGCATTCATCAAAGCAAAAATCCAAAAAAAAAAAGTGGTTACCAAATTTATCACACCGTCGCACAGTAGACTATCTGACACTTCAGTTTCAGTTAAATCATCATCTATTTCTTGCCCCTGTTCCTCATATAGATGTTGATCGTCCATATCTTCGGAATCTCTTTTTTCTTTAAACAATATTCCATGGGCTTTGTTAATTTCATCATGCTCCAAGCATGTGTCACTGTTGTGTTTATCCCCATGCGATGCACTCAGCACAGTAACAGGCCCCTACAACAACAAAAAAGGGGTATCTTAAGCGTCCCTATAAACTCTTTATAACAGAGTAATCTATGCTTAAAAATACACCTACTAAAACAAGTACAGTTTTAAATTCTGAAAACATGACTTGAACACACATGCATGTTTCAGATTTTAGGTCTGAAAAAATGAAAAAGAGCTACAATGACCAGCAGATAAAATGTCTTGTTGTAATGTAATGTGTGTGTGTGTGTGTGTGTGTGTGTGTGTGTGTGTGTGTGTGTGTGTTCATTTTGAAGCTATGTTCGAGCTTGAAAGTCGTTTTTTGACAGATACATGCTTCTCCTGACATACACTGCTTGTACCCCTTCAAATTTCCAAAATCCATATGTTTTTCTTTCTAACGGCCGGGCAAGCAACCAATGCAAGTGCAATTACATGCATTTTACTGAAAGACAATTCAATTCAATTCAGTCCAGTTTCCTTTACTACATTCACTCAGGTTCAGATTCAGTCCTACACAAATGCCAAACCACCTTCACTTAATAAAACAGCAGCCACAAAACTGCAACTGGCCGGACCGAAACGCCAACAATTTCATGTAGTAGTTAACACAAAAATGAAAAATCAATGAAACATTCACCCCAGAACCAAAACCATCATCATGCAGGCATGTGTCCAAAAAAAGTAACATCAGCAATCAAGCATAACTATGCTTACTCATCAAAGAAGTCCTAACGAGCCATCATGATAGCTACTGATAAGCTGCACTCACCATGGCTTCAACAGATTCAAAAAATTGTACAGATACAAAATGCTTTACACTACATATATCAACACACATGTGAGAGATTCAGGACACACACACAAAAAAAACATGAAAACAACACACACAGAAACTCCAGCTCCACCTAACTGCCATGGTTTGATTCACATTCTGTTCGTTCTCAAAGCGCACGTTCTAGTTGTTTCCCACGGTAGCATCAATAGCTGGTTCATTTATCCCTACCCTCAATCCTGCACTAAACGCCTAAAAAATGGACAAAAAAGGTTACTCGTACTTCGCCGTGGCGAATTACTCCTTCACCCCCCTTCCATGGCGACAAATCAACCTGAAAAATCATCCCTCCTGCTGCTACCGAATCCACCGGTTGTAACTCGCCACCCATCCCATAACTGCTCCCGCTATCGATTGGAGGACCAACAAACTAGAAACCCTAGCCACAGATTTTCCCCAATTTCAACGCGGCGATAGCGCCACCGAAAAGAGATGGACGCCGGCGCGCAGCAGGACTGGACCGACAAAAATCAACGGCGGAAGCTGGGGGAGAGGGGGGGAGGGGCGGCCTCCTTCCGGCGGTGGGAGCCATACCTTCGATGGGAGCGCGCCGCCTGACGGGTCGCCGCCCTGCTTCTCCATGTCGCCGTTGCCGCCTCGAGCGGCTTCCCGTTTAGAAATGGGTACAGCCGTGTTGGCCTCTCTCTGCTCCATTTCAAACAGTCAGGTGCGTTGTCGGCTTTGGGCAACAAATGGAAAACTAATTAAAAAAAGAATAGAGGTTGGTCCACAGTACAGTGGGAGTAGAAAAAAATTAAAAAAACGTGCATTGAAAAAATTTGGTACGACATGAATATATATAATTTCGCACAAAAATTAATAAATGAGAAAAATAACACATAAAAAAATATGGCATGTTTTGAAATTAGTTTATTAAAAAAATTAGAAAAAATGTGGGAAGAATGAATATGCCATTGATTATAAAATGAAGACACAAAAAATGAACACACAAGAAAATAATAATTAAAGAATTAGTAGAAAAGGAGCAACAAAATTTAAAAACCAATGAGAAAAAATGAATTCCCAAACTTCCCACTCGTAGACACTCATCTGTAAACAGAACAAAATAAAAAAAGAAAACAACAAAAAGAAAAAGAGCAGAAAACTAAAAGGTAAATAAAAAGAACAAAAAATAAGAACCACAAAAAACCAATGAGAAAAGTGATTTCCCAAACTATCCGGTACCTTCCACGTTAAAACTTGAAGTTGCGATCCCCTCTTTAAAGCATGTCGTTGCGATTCCCCTTGTTGGAAAACATGTAGTTGCGACCCCATCTTGAAAAAAAATGCAGTTTGAACCCCTGATGAGACAGAATTTGAAAGCAAAAAAAAAGACAGAAGTTGCCTCTCGACATTGCAACGTTGCAAAATGCAACGGCGACATTGGAAAACTTGCAGTTGCGGCTCGAGTCTGAAAACTTGCAGTTGCGGCTCAAGTTTGAAAACTTGCAGTTGCGACCCCCAACAACGGAAACCCTGAGTGACTTCGAGGTTGAAAAGTTGCGTCTCGACATTGCAACCTCGCAAAAAAATACAACATCGACATTGGAAAAAATTTAGTTGCGGCTCGAGTTTGAAAACTTGCAGTTGCGCCTCGAGGTTGAAAACTTGTAGTTGCGACCGAACATTGGAAACTTGCAGTTGCACCCTCGAGTTTGATTGCGGCTCAAGTTTGAAAACTTGCAGTTGCGACCCCCTACAATGGGAACCCTGAGTGCCTCCGAGGTTGAAAAGTTGTGTCTAGACATTGCAACCTCGCAAAAAAATGCAACGTCGACATTGGAGAACTTGCAGTTGCAGCTCGAGTTTGAAAACTTGCAGTTGCGACCGAACATTGGAAACTTGTAGTTGCGACCAAACATTGGAAACTTGCAGTTGCACCCTCGAGTTTGATTGCGGCTCAAGTTTGAAAACTTGCAGTTGCGACCCCCGACAATGGAAAACCCTGAGTGCCTCCGAGGTTGAAAAGTTGCGTCTAGACATTGCAACCTCACAAAAAAAATGCAACGTCGACATTGGAGAACTTGCAGTTGCGGCTCAGGTTTGAAAACTTGTAGTTGCGCCTCGAGGTTGAAAACTTGCAGTTGCGACCGAACATTGGAAACTTGCAGTTGCACCCTCGAGTTTGATTGCGGCTCAAGTTTGAAAACTTGCAGTTGCGACCCCCGACAATGGAAAACCCTGAGTGCCTCCGACGTTGAAAAGTTGCGTCTAGACATTGCAACCTCACAAAAAAATGCAACGTCGACATTGGAGAACTTGTAGTTGCGGCTCGAGTTTGAAAACTTGCAGTTGCGCCTCGAGGTTGAAAACTTGCAGTTGCGACCGAACATTGGAAACTTGCAGTTGCACCCTCGAGTTTGATTGCGGCTCAAGTTTGAAAACTTGCAGTTGCGACCCCCGACAATGGAAAACCCTGAGTGCCTCCGAGGTTGAAAAGTTGCGTCTAGACATTGCAACCTCACAAAAAAATGCAACGTCGACATTGGAGAACTTGCAGTTGCGGCTCAAGTTTTAAAAATTGCAGTTGCGCCTCGAGGTTGAAAACTGTAGGAGATATGCCCTAGAGGCAATAATAAATGTTATTGATTATCTCCCTGTTCATAATTATGTTTATGTTCCATGCTATAACTGTTGTGGTTCCCGAGCCCTGCTGCCCCAACCATTACAAAACTAATACCTATTCTGTTTAGTACTTCAGGTGCTTCTCTAGCGTATAATGTAAATCTCGTAGCGGATCAATTCCAACGAGCCTTTCAAACTAGTACTTTTTGTAATCGACTCTATAGCTTCTTCAAAGGGAAGGGGTCCACATAAGCCCCAATTATTCCCTAGCTTGTTAATCCAACATATCAGTTGGCGTGTCTGAATAAGAAAGAGTTGGGCGATGGTTTTAGAAAACCCGAAACTAGCCATGCCCTAATACGGCAAGTCTATGAGAGTCCTATTACGGATCCTCTGATCTTTAGCTTGAATGGTCGTGTTTTTATATAATTAGGTCTTTCTTCTAAGCTCTTCTATTACGACTGCAATCGTTGTTTATCAACCACTCACGACGGAAGCGGAACTACCCCAACTATTTGGTGGATAAGAAGGATGGCAAAGTGAACAAAGGTATATTGGATATACATGTTATTGATGTGTACTTTACTAGTGTTTATAGCAACCCCTCGGTATTTGATACTGGTTCAGTTGCTAAGAGTAGTAACTCGAAACGGGAGTTGCAGAATAAACAGAGACTAGTAAAAGGCGAGGTGACGATGTGTGTTGGAAGTAGTTCCAAGATTGATATGATCATCATCGCACACTCCCTGTACTTTCGGGATTAGTGTTGAAACTAAATAAGTGTTATTTGGTGTTTGCGTTGAGCATGAATATGATTTGATCATGTTTATTGCAATACGGTTATTCTTTTAAGTTAGAGAACAATTGTTGTTCTGTTTATATGAATAAAAACCTTCTATGGTCATACACACCAACGAAAATGGTTTGTTGGATCTCGATCGTAGTGATACACATATTCATAATATTGAAGCCAAAAGATGCAAAGTTAATAATGATAGTGCAACTTCTTTGTGGCACTGCCGTTTAGGTCATATTGGTGTAAAGCGCATGAAGAAACTCCATACTGATGGGATTTTGGAATCACTTGATTATGAATCACTTGATGCTTGCGAACCGTGCCTCATGGGCGAGATGACTAAAAACGCCGTTCTCCGGAACTATGGAGAGAGCAATAGATTTGTTGGAAATCATACATACAGATGTATGTGGTCCGATGAATATTGAGGCTCGTAGCAGGTATCATTATTTTCTGACCTTCACAGATGATTTGAGCAGATATGGGTATATCTACTTGATGAAACATAAGTCTGAAGCATTTGAAAAGTTCAAAGAATTTCAGAGTGAAGTAGAAAATCATCGTGACGAGAAAATAAGGTTTCTACGATTTGATCGTGGAGAAGAGTATTTGAGGTACGAGTTTGGTCTTCAATTAAAACAATGTGGAATAGTTTCACATATTCACGCCACCTGGAACACCACGGTGTAATGGTGTGTCCGAACATCGTAACCGTACTTTATTAGATATGGTGCGATATATGATGTCTCTTACCGATCTACCACTATCGTTTTTGGGGTTATGCATTAGAGACAGCTGCATTCACGTTAAATAGGGTACCATCTAAATCCGTTGAGACGACATCTTATGAACTGTGGTTTGGCAAGAAACCAAAGTTGTCGTTTCTTAAAACCCAAATCGGAGAAATGTGTCTTCATAGAATACCCAAAGGAGACAGTTGGGTACACCTTCTATCACAAATCCGAAGGCAAGACATTCGTTGCTAAGAATGGATCCTTTCTAGAGAAGGAGTTTCTCTCGAAAGATGTGAGTGGGAGAAAAGTAGAACTTGATGAGGTAACTGTACCTGCTCCCTTATTGGATCACAGAAATCTGTTCCTGTGACTTCTACACCAATTAGTGAGGAAGTTAATGATGATGATCATGTAACTTCAGATCAAGTTACTGCCAAACCTCATAGGTAAACCAGAGTAAGATCCGCACTAGAGTGGTACGGTAATCCTGTTCTGGAGGTTATGTTACTAGACCATGACGAACCTACGAACTATGAAGAAGCGATGGTGAGCCCAGATTCCGCAAAATGGCATGAGGCCATGAAATCTGAGATGAGATCCATGTATGAGAACAAAGTGTGGACTTTGGTTGACTTGCCAGATGATCGGCAAGCAATTGAGAATAAATGGATTGTCAAGAGGAAGACGGACGCTGATAGTAGTATCACTATCTACAAAGCTAGATTGTCGCAAAAGGTTTTCGACAAGTTCAAGATGTTGACTACGATGAGAGTTTCTCACTCGTATCTATGCTTAAGTCTGTCCGAATCATGTTAGCAATTGCCGCATTTTATGAAATCTGGCAAAGGGATAAACAAAACTGCGTTCCTTGATGGATTTATTAAAGAAGAGTTGTATATGATACAACCAGAAGGATTTGTCAATCCTAAAGGTGCTAACAAAATATGCAAGCTCCAGCGATCCATCAATGGACTGGTGCAAGCATCTCGGAGTTGGAATATACGCTTTGATAAGTTGATCAAAGCATATAGTTGTATACAGACTTGCGGTGAAGCCTGTATTTACAAGAAAGTGAGTGGGAGCACTACAACATTTCTGATAAGTATATGTGAATGACATATTGTTGATCGGAAATAATGTAGAATTATTCTGCAAAGCATAAAGGAGTGTTTGAAAGGAGTTTTTCAAAGAAAGACCTCGGTGAAGCTGCTTTCTTACTGAGCATCAAGATCTATGGAGATAGATCAAGACGCTTGATAAGTTTTTTCAATGAGTACATACCTTAACAAGATTTTGAAGTAGTTCAAAATGGAACAGTCAAAGAAAGAGTTCTTGCCTGTGTTACAAGGTGTGAAATTGAGTAAGACTCAAAAGCCCGACCACGGCAGAAGATAGAAAGAGAATGAAAGTCATTCCCTATGCCTTGGCCATAGGTTCTGTAAAGTATGCCATGCTGTGTACCAGATCTATTGTATACCCTACACTGATTTTGGCAAGGGAGTACAATAGTGATCTAGGAGTAGATCACTGGACAGCGGTCAAAATTATCCTTAGTGGAATAAGGACATGTTTCTCGATTATGGAAGTGACAAAAGGTTCGTCGTAAAGGGTTACGTCGATGCAAGTTTTGACACTAATCTAGATGACTCTAAGTCTCGGTCTAGATACATATTGAAAGTGGGAGCAATTAGCTAGAGTAGCTCCATGCAGAGCATTGTAGACATAGAAATTTGCAAAATACTTACGGATCTGAATGTGACAGACCCGTTGACTAAAATTATCTCACAAGCAAAACATGATCACACCTTAGTACTCTTTGGGTGTTAATCAGATAGCGATGTGAACTAGATTACTGACTCTAGTAAACCCTTTGGGTGATGGTCACATGACGATGTGAACCATGGGTGTTAATCACATGGTGATGTGAACTATTCATGTTAAATCACATGGCGATGTGAACTAGATTATTGACTCTAGTGCAAGTGGGAGACTGAAGGAAATATGCCCTAGAGGCAATAATAAAGTTATTATTTATTTCCTTATATCATGATAAATGTTTATTATTCATGCTAGAATTGTATTAACCGGAAACATAATACATGTGTGAATACATAGACAAACAGAGTGTCACTAGTATGCCTCTACTTGACTAGCTCGTTAATCAAAGATGGTTATGTTTCCTAGCCATAGACATAAGTTGTCATTGGATTAACGAGATCACCTCATTAGGAGAATGACGTGATTGACTTGACCCATTCTGTTAGCTTAGCACCCGATCGTTTAGTATGTTGCTATTGCTTTCTTCATGACTTATACATGTTCCTCTGACTATGAGATTATGCAACTCCCGTTCACCGGAGGAACACTTTGTGTGCTACCAAAGTCACAACGTAAATGGGTGATTATAAAGGTGCTCTACAGGTGGCTCCAAAGGTACTTGTTGGGTTGGCGTATTTCGAGATTAGGATTTGTCACTCCGATTGTCGGAGAGGTATCTCTGGGCCCACTCGGTAATGCACATCACTATAAGCCTTGCAAGCATTGTGACTAATAAGTTAGTTGCGGGATGATGTGTTACGGAACGAGTAAAGAGACTTGCCGGTAACGAGATTGAACTAGGTATCGAGATACCGACGATCGAATCTCGGGCAAGTAACATACTGATGACAAAGGGAACAACGTATGTTGTTATGCGGTCTGACCGATAAAGATCTTCGTAAAATATGTGGGAGCCAATATGGGCATCCAGGTCCCGCTATTGGTTATTGACCAGAGACGTGTCTCGGTCATGTCTACATAGTTCTCGAACCCGTAGGGTCCGCACGCTTAAAGTTACGATGACAGTTTTATTATGAGTTTATGTATGTTGATGTACCGAAGGAGTTCGGAGTCCCGGATGAGATCGGGGACATGACGAGGAGTCTCGAAATGGTCGAGACGTAAAGATCGATATATTGGACGACTATATTCGGACTTTGGAAAGGTTCCGAGTGTTTCGGGTATTTTTCGGAGTACCGGAGAGTTACGGGAATACGTATTGGGCCTTATTGGGCCATACGGGAAAGAAGAAAAAGGGCCTCAAGGGTGGCCGCACCCCTCCCCTTGGTCTGGTCCGAATTGGACTAGGGAAGGGGGGCGCCCCCTTCCTTCCTTCTCTTTTTCCCTTCCTCTTTTCCTATTCCATATGGGAGGTGGAATCCTACTAGGACTAGGGAGTCCTAGTAGGACTCCACACTTGGTGCGCCCCCTCCTAGGGCCGGCCTCCTCCTCCCTTGCTCCTTTATATACGGGGGCAGGGGGGCACCCAAGAGACACAACAATTGATCCTTGAGATCTTTTAGCCGTGTGCGGTGCCCCCCTCCACCAAATTACATCTCGATAATATCATTGCGGAGCTTAGGCGAAGCCCTGCGTCGGTAGAACATCATCATCGTCACCACGCCGTTGTGCTGACGAAACTCTCCCTCAACACTCGGCTGGATCGGAGTTCGAGGGACGTCATCGAGCTGAACGTGTGTAGAACTCGGAGGTGCCGTACGTTCGGTACTTGATCAGTCGGATCGTGAAGACGTACGACTACATCAACCGCGTTGTGATAACGCTTCCGCTGTCGGTCTACGAGGGTACGTGGACAACACTCTCCCCTCTTGTTGCTATGCATCACCATGATCTTGCGTGTGCGTAGGAATTTTTTTGAAATTACTACGTTCCCCAACAGTGGCATCCGAGCCTGGTTTTATGCGTTGATGCTATGCACGAGTAGAACACAAGTGAGTTGTGGGCGATATAAGTCATACTGCTTACCAGCATGTCATACTTTGGTTCAGCGGTATTGTGAGATGAAGCGGCCCGGACTGACATTACGCGTACGCTTACGCGAGACTGGTTTCACCGTTCGGAGCACTCGTTGCTTAAAGGTGACTGGCGGGTGTCTGTCTCTCTCACTTTAGTTGAACCGAGTGTGGCTACGCCCGGTCCTTGCGAAGGTTAAAACAGCACCAACTTGACAAACTATCGTTGTGGTTTTGATGCGTAGGTAAGAACGGTTCTTACTAAGCCCGTAGCAGCCACGTAAAACTTGCAACAACAAAGTAGAGGACGTCTAACTTGTTTTTGCAGGGCATGTTGTGATGTGATATGGTCAAGACATGATGTGATATAATGTGTTGTATGAGATGATCATGTTTTGTAACCGAGTTATCGGCAACTGGCAGGAGCCATATGGTTGTCGCTTTATTGTATGAGATGCAATCGCCATGTAATAGTTTTACTTTATCACTAAGCGGTAGAGATAGTCGTAAAAGCAATAAGTTGGCGAGACGACAACGATGCTACGATGGAGATCAAGGTGTCGCGCCGGTGACGATGGTGATCATGACGGTGCTTCAGAGATGGAGATCACAAGCACGGTGCTTTGGAGATGGAGATCACAAGCACAAGATGATGATGGCCATATCATATCACTTATATTGATTGCATGTGATGTTAATCCTTTATGCATCTTATCTTGCTTTGATTGACGGTAGCATTATAAGATGATCTCTCACTAAAAATTTCAAGATAAAGTGTTCTCCCTGAGTATGCACCGTTGCGAAAGTTCTTCGTGCTGAGACACCGCGTGTTAATCGGGTGTGATAGGCTCTACGTTCAAATACAACGGGTGCAAAACAGTTGCACACACGGAATACTCAGGTTAAACTTGACGAGCCTAGCATATACAGATATGTCCTTAGAACACAGAGACCGAAAGGTCGAGCGTGAATCATATAGTAGATATGATCAACGTAGTGATGTTCACCATTGAAACTACTCCATCTCACGTGTTAATCGGACATGGTTTAGTTGATTTGGATCACGTAATCACTTAGATGATTAGAGGGATGTCTATCTAAGTGGGAGTTCTTAAGTAATATGATTAATTGAACTTAAATTTATCATGAACTTAGTCCTGATAGTATTTTGCAAATTATGTTATAGATCAATAGCTCGCGTTGTTGCTTCCCTGTGTTTATTTTTGATATGTTCCTAGAGAAAAATTATGTTGAAAGATGTTAGTAGAAAAATTATGTTGAAAAATTATATACGGGGGCAGGGGGGCACCCCAGAGACACAACAATTGATCCTTGAGATCTTTTAGCCCTGTGCGGTGCCCCCCTCCACCAAATTACACCTCGATAATATCATTGCGGAGCTTAGGCGAAGCCCTGCGTCGGTAGAACATCATCATCGTCACCACGCCGTTGTGCTGACGAAACTCTCCCTCAACACTCGGCTGGATCGGAGTTCGAGGGACGTCATCGAGCTGAACGTGTGTAGAACTCGGAGGTGCCGTACGTTCGGTACTTGATCGGTCGGATCGTGAAGACGTACGACTACATCAACCGCGTTGTGATAACGCTTCCGCTGTCGGTCTACGAGGGTGCGTGGACAACACTCTCCCCTCTCGTTGCTATGCATCACCATGATCTTGCATGTGCGTAGGAATTTTTTTGAAATTACTACGTTCCCCAACATATACTTCACCGAACCTATAGGGTCACACGCTTAAGGGTCATCTATCTGCTGAATACTAGACGAGGAGTCTGAGAGAAAATCACTGAAAAAGTTTCGGACACCGGAAAAGTTTCGAACAATGGAAAAGGTTCCGCAGAAAGAGGTCATCGGATGAGTTTTGATGAAACTGAAAAGTTGTTTCAGGGGATACCATAAAGTCAAATTGGTTTCGGCACATGCCTGATAATTCTTGGAGGGTGCCAGAATCATTCTGGAAGCTTTCTGGAATTTTCCGGGATAATAACCGGATATGCTCCGGAGCTGCCGGAACCACTTCAGATGCTTTTCGCAGATGAAAATCACTAAACCGGAATTGTTTCGGAACGCGTTGAAAATAATTTTGGTGGGTACTGGAAATTTTCTAAGCCCACACAAATATTTCCAGTTCGAACGGACGCTGAAAAATGTCGTCGTGAATAGTGAAAATCAGCTTTATGGTTACTTTATGGAAAGCCACCTTTTGGGGCTTTGCTCCAAAAGATCTTGGGGATGACATGGATGGATAGGAGCCATTTTTTGGGCCCCTCATGGGGGTGTGGCCGGCCACATGGGGTATCCCCCCTTGGGGACCCTCTTGTTCATTGGTTTCACTCCTAGGTCCTTGTGGAAGGACTTCATTCATGTGCATTTTGGGTTTTTGTGTGAAACTACCCTACCCCTTGGGATTCCTATAAATAGAGGTGGAGGGGCAGCCCTCCACACTCACTCTTTCGCACATACATGCTATTGCAATGATCTGGCTTCTTCTCTCCCTCCCAGCGAAATAGTTTCGTAGAGCCGAAAGGCTGTCTGGGTTCCGGCAGGAACTAGTTCTGGACGGCGAAGCCCTGCCGGATAGCTGACACCGTATGTGTGCCACTCTATAGAGAGATCGTAGTTTCGGTCTTAGTTCATGAGTGCCTCCCAAATGGCTATCCGTGTGACCGTCCGAGTTTCGAAGGTCCTCCCGAAGGGCTGTCCGAGTGACCGTTCGAGTTTCGAAGGTCCTCCCGAAGGGCTGTCCACGACACCGTCCAGGGGGCTGTTCGACCGCCTCCTGGAGGGTTGTCTGAGGAGCAGATGAGGGTATTCATCCTCGCGGTTGGGAGGTTGTAAATCCTAGCTGCGAGGATCTGCACCGCCGATCGTCATCGACTCTACTTCCCGCTGCGCTACGAGTCGGTAACGAGAAAGATCAAACCTTGTATGCAGTCTCCATAGTGGTCCTGGGCTGGTGCGTAGGTCGGAAAATTTTTGTTTTCTGCTGCGTTACCCCACAAAAACTTGCAGTTGCGACCGAACATTGGAAACTTGCAGTTGCACCCTCGAGTTTGATTGCGGTTCAAGTTTGAAAACTTGCAGTTGCGACCCCCGACAATGGAAAACCCTGAGTGCCTCCGAGGTTGAAAAGATGCGACTAGACATTGCAACCTCGCAAAAAAATGCAACATCGACATTGGAGAACTTGCAGTTGCGGCTCAAGTTTGAAAACTTGCAGTTGCGCCTCGAGGTTGAAAACTTGCAGTTGCGACCGAACATTGGAAACTTGCAGTTGCGACCGAACATTGGAAACTTGCACTTGCACCCTCGAGTTTGATTGGGGCTCAAGTTTGAAAACTTGCAATTGCGACCCCCGACAATGGAAAACCCTGAGTGCCTCCGAGGTTGAAAAGTTGCGTCTAGACATTGCAACCTCACAAAAAATGCAACGTCGACATTGGAGAACTTGCAGTTGCGGCTCTTGTTTGAAAACTTGCAGTCGCGCTTCGAGGTTGAAAACTTGCAGTTGCGACCGAACATTGGAAACTTGCAGTTGCACCCTCGAGTTTGATTGCGGCTCAAGTTTGAAAACTTGCAGTTGCGCCCCCGACAATGGAAAACCCTGAGTGCCTCCGAGGTTCAAAAGTTGCGACTAGACATTGCAACCTCGCAAAAAAAATGCAACGTCGACATTGGAGAACTTGCAGTTGCGGCTCAAGTTTGAAAACTTGTAGTTGCGCCTCGAGGTTGAAAACTTGCAGTTGCGACCGAACATTGGAAACTTGCAGTTGCACCTTTGAGTTTGATTGCGGCTCAAGTTTGAAAACTTGCAGTTGCGACCCCCGACAATGGAAAACCCTGAGTGCCTCCGAGGTTGAAAATTTTCCTCTAGACATTGCAACCTCACAAAAAAAATGCAACGTCGACATTGGAGAACTTGCAGTTGCGGCTCAAGTTTGAAAACTTGTAGTTGCGGCTCGAGTTTGAACACTTACAGTTGCGCCTCGAGGTTGAAAACTTGCAGTTGCGACCGAAAATTGGAAACTTGCAGTTGCACCCTCGAGTTTCATTGCGGCTCAAGTTTGAAAACTTGCAGTTGCGACCCCCGACAATGGAAAACCCTGAGTGCCTCCGAGCTTGAAAAGTTGCGTCTAGATATTGCAACCTCAAAAAAAATGCAATGTCGACATTGGAGAACTTGCAGTTGCGGCTCAAGTTTGAAAACTTGCAGTTGCGCCTCGAGGTTGAAAACTTGCAGTTGCGACCGAACATTGGAAACTTGTAGTTGCACCCTCGAGTTTGATTGCGGCTCAAGTTTCAAAACTTGTAGTTGCGACCCCCCGACAATGGAAAACCCTGAGTGCCTTCGAGGTTGAAAAGTTGCGACTCGACATTGCAACCTCATAGAAAAATGCAATGTTGACATTGGAGAACTTGAAGTTGCGGCTCAAGTTTGAAAACTTGAAGTTGCGCCTCGAGGTTGAAAACTTGCAGTTGCGACCGAACATTGGAAACTTGCAGTTGTGACCGAACATTGGAAACTTGCAGCTGCACCCTCGAGTTTGATTGCGGCTCAAGTTTGAAAACGTGCAGTTGCGACCCACGACAATGGAAAACCCTAAGTGCCTCCGAGGTTGAAAAGTTGCGTCTAGACATTGCAACCTCACAAAAAAATGCAACGTCGACATTGGAGAACTTGCAGTTGCGGCTCAAGTTTGAAAACTTGCAGTTGCGCCTCGAGGTTGAAAACTTGCAGTTGCGACCGAACATTGGAAACTTGCAGTTGCACCCTCGAGTTTGATTGCGGCTCAAGTTTGAAAACTTGCAGTTGCGACCCCCGACAATGGAAAACCCTGAGTGCCTCCGAGGTCGAAAATTTGCGACTAGACATTGCAACCTCGCAAAAAAAATGCAACGTCGACATTTGAGAACTTGTAGTTGCGGCTCAAGTTTGAAAACTTGCAGTTGCGCCTCGAGGTTGGAAACTTACAGTTGCGACCGAACATTGGAAACTTGCAGTTGCAACCGAACATTGGAAACTTGCAGTTGCACCCTCGAGTTTGTTTGGGGCTCAAGTTTGAAAACTTGTAGTTGCGACCCCCGACAATGGAAAACCCTGAGTGCCTCCGACGTTGAAAATTTGCGTCTAGACATTGCAACCTCGCAAAAAATGCAACGTCGACATTGGAGAACTTGCAGTTGCGGCTCAAGTTTGAAAACTTGCAGTTGCGCCTCGAGGTTGAAAACTTGCAGTTGCGACCGAACATTGGAAACTTGCAGTTGCATGCTTGAGTTTGATTGCGGCTCAAGTTTGAAAACTTGCAGTTTCGACCCCCGACAAATGGAAAACCCTGAGTGCCTCCGAGGTTGAAAAGTTGCGACCACACATTGCAACCTCGCAAAAAAATGCAACGTCGGCATTGGAGAACTTGCAGTTGCGGCTCAAGTTTGAAAACTTGCAGTTGCGCCTCGAGGTTGAAAACTTACAGTTGCGACCGAACGTTGGAAACTTGTAGTTGCACCCTTGAGTATGATTGCGGCTCAAGTTTGAAAACTTGCAGTTGTGACCCCCGACAATGGAAAACCCTGAGTGCCTCCGAGGTTGAAAAGTTGCGTCTAGACATTGCAACCTCACAAAAAATGCAACGTCGACGTTGGAGAAGTTGAAGTTGCGGCTCAAGTTTGAAAACTTGCAGTTGCGGCTCGAGATTGAAAACTTGCAGTTGCCACCGAACATTGGAAACTTGCAGTTGGACCCTCGAGTTTGATTGCGGCTCAAGTTTGAAAACTTGCAGTTGCGACCCCCGACAATGGAAAACCCTGAGTGCCTCCGAGGTTGAAAAGTTGCGTCTAGACATTGCAACCTCACAAAAAATGCAACGTCGACGTTGGAGAACTTGCAGTTGCGGCTCAAGTTTGAAAACTTGCTGTTGCGACTCGAGGTTGAAAACTTGCAGTTGCGACCGAACATTGGAAACTTGCAGTTGCACCCTCGAGTTTGATTGCGGCTCAAGTTTGAAAACTTGCAGTTGCAACCCCCTACAATGGAAACCCTGAGTGCCTCCGAGGTTGAAAAGTTACGTCTAGACATTGCAACCTCGCAAAAAAATGCAACGTCGACATTGGAAAACTTTATGGTTCGACTCGATTTTGAAAAACTTGCAGTTGCGGCTTGAGTTTGAAAACTTGCAGTTGCGGCTCGAGTTTGAAAACTTGCAGTTGCGCCTCGAGGTTGAAAACCTTGAAGTTGTGCCTCGAGATTGAAAAACCTTTCAAATCAGCCCGGACATTGAAAACCTTGTACTTGCCCCTCAAGTTTGAAAACTTGAAGTTGTGTCTCGAGGTTGAAAAACCTTGCAATTGCGTCTCAAGGTTGAAAACGTTGCGGTTGCGTCCATATAGTAGGAACTTGAAGTTGCGCCTCGAGGGGTCGGAAACTTGCAGTTGCGCATCGAGTCTAAAAATGTTGTAGATGTGTCTAACATTGGAAAACTTGGCAGTTGCGCCTAGAGGTTGAAAAACTTGCAATTGCCCCTCAAGTTTCAAAAACTTGACGTTCGAAACCTTGCAGTTGCGTCCCGAGGGGGTGATTGCCCGCACCTCCGGGGAAAGGTTTGGGTGACCATTACCTGCACCTAAACCCCAGCGTGTACCATCTTGATCCGTATAGAAAAAAATGTTAAAAATGAAAAAAAAAAGCCATGCTTCAAAAAACTACCCTCCTCCATTTGAGCATTCATTTTCAGAACGTGATGACACATCCACCATTTTCGTATTTTTTTTCCTACAAAAAATTGTTAATACTGAAGCAAAAAAATAGAAAAAAATAGAAGGTCACCCAATAAAAGACATTGAAAACATTAAAAAGACAATATGGATAAAAATAAGATGGATTTCACACGGGACGTCGCATTTGCAAAAAAAAAGAGTTGGAACCCACACATAGTAGCGTTTAGTAGATAGATAGAAAGGAACATAGAAGTCTAGATCTCTCATATCTACTCCTAATGGACGACTTGGTGAATAGTCCGCGCGGTTTATTTTCGCTGGGTTTTTTTCGTCATCCTCCCACCTCCGTTTTATTTTCGTCATTCCTCCCACCTCCGTTAACTCGCTATCCTTCTGCGAAAAAAACCGGTGCTAAAAAAACCCAATGATCGCTCCCTCTCTCTCTCCCTCCCGCTGCGACCCCTCCTCTCGATTCACCCCCTCCCACTGCGACCTCTCTCTTTCCCTCTTTCTCCCACTCCACCGTCGCCGCCCCGCCTCCCGCTCCGCCGCCGAGAGGCTATCGAGGAGCCGGCATCGATATCCGAGAGGAGTCGCCCTTCGCCGCTGCCGAGATCCCGTGCCTCTCTACAGATCCCTCTCGCTCTCCTCTTCGCCCATCCACCTGGATCGAAAGTCGAAACCTGCCGCCCCTATGTCTCTGCTGGTGCTCGACGGAAGACGAGGGCGGCTCCTCCGAGCGATTCCCCGTGGTCCTCGGCGGAGGCGACGGCTAGGTCAGTCCTCTTTCTCTGGCTCACCCAATTTGCCTGGGCCGGCGAGCTAGGGTTAGGGTTACCAGCGAGACGCCGCCGCCCCGTCATGTTGCAGGTGCTGCTATTACCCGCCGTCGGCCCCGTGTGCTTGTGACCGGCCCGTACTGATGATGTTGTTCTGTGGCTGGCTGCCCTGTGTGTTCGTGCTACTGCTGCTTACTGTCCCCTGTGTCGTGCTCATGCAGCTGCAGCGAAAAGACAATGGGGTGATGGGCGCCGGGGGCGGGCACTGGCGGTCGGCGGAAGGCGCTGTGGAGGCCGGCGGCGGGAGCGGACTAAGCCGAGGTACTGCGTGTAAGAGGAGCTGATAATTTGCGTTTTCCCCGGCAGCGCGATTCATGATAGGGTAGGACCTGGTTGTGGCCTTCTTCCGCGACTTCTTGGGCTCTGTGAGCCCCAACCTCCGTTTCGCCATCGACGGCAGGTACGGCCACGACCCCTCCGCCGTTGACGTCACATGGCACCTCAAAACGCAAATTATCAGCTCCACGGAAGCTGCCGGCTGCCGGATCAGGTACGTGAACAACTGCGTCCATCCATCTTGCGAGTTAATTAGCATAAATAAATGCCCAATTTATTCCAGTTACTTTTCAAATTCTGCAGTGCAGCCTAATGTGTGAAGCGAGAAGTTTGGATCTGGTGGTAGAAGTCCTTTGAACATGGACAAATCAATACCAAAATTGATGTGGTTCTTACAATCTTTGTGTACAGTGTTTTTTTGAGGAGTAAGTAGGTGGAGCACACGAGTGACGTGATACTCCAAACTCTGACTGGAGACGTGATACTCCAAACTCTGACTGGACTAACTCTTAGCATCTCATAATGTAATGTCTACACGAGATGGAGCACGCCGCCTCGTCGATGCATGAGCCGGTGAGGTTTAAATCAAGCTGTGCGTGTCTTGGTGAGAATTTTTGGACTGCATTTTGTGGTTGCGAAGGAAATTGTGGGCGGTGTAGGATCTATACTGTACGTGGATTGCAATAGCTGGATTGATGGTAAGGTTTGATCAATGAACATCAACATAATTTATAGTTTGATTTAGGACTATGCATCTTCTTGCACTGATTTTCATCTCTTTGGAGTTCCCTAAAGAATCACTTTGAGTAATGCTTATTTCCCCCCAACTCTAAATTGTACCAATGAAAAGTAATTACTTTGAGCAGAGAAGAGGAGGGCAGCAAGGAGGAACATGGGGGCGTGTGGCTGGGGCGTTTCTCTTGCACTAGGGTCGGGAAGCGATTTTGCAATAGGTAGTAAGTAAGCTATTTCTTGTGAATCTTGTAAGTTTCTGCATTTTCATGTTCTAATGTTAGTATTTGTTCTTTTACAGATTTTATAGGGGGTAGAAGGAGAGTTTGTGCGAGGGTGCAGGTGCGCCGGTGGTACTGGTTGAACCCATGGAAGTTCTGAGCTCATAATTGCTATGAAATCTACACAAAAGTTTGTGATTTTGTTAACCTGACTAGAGCTCGATGTTCATGTCAGTCCTTTATTTAGATGTTAACCTGCCATTCCTTTCTAGATGATGACTTGCTGTTCTTCTACTAAGGCGGTGCATCTAAGGTTTCTTTACTTGCTAACTGACTATTCAGTTCAACAACGGCCCATGCGGTAGAATCGAGGCTGCAACTCTGGCACTTCAAAGAGGAAAGGAAAACATGACTACTTCATGGCGAGGTAAGGAGTGGCTTAATTGAACCTGCTACATTGTGATTGTTACATTGAGATTGTTCAACGACTCGTTTGTTAATTTTGATTTTAATTATACTGTTGAACAACTTAGAGATGTCATAATATAATTATAGAAAATATATTATGGTATATTTCCTACAGAGATCAAGCAGAGCTGATATACCGCATTTAGATAACTCTGTGCAACAGTGTGGAACTATCTGAAGTACATTTTTTCTCTTATAAAACCAATGATGAGCGAGTCCATTAGGTTTTGTTCTGTGATACAAAAGGTTGTAGACAACTTCACAAGAAAAATCATTGCAGCTTAGTCTTGACGACTACAATTTCAATTCGTTATTCCAGTCTAGCACACATGTTTTATAGACTTTCTGAAATATCTATTCTTGAACGCACGGACACTTAGCTACACTTAGCTATACTGCCACATACACCTATGAGTGTCCATGGCTTAAAAGTCTTCTCTCCATTTTTTAGATGAACTTTTTTGGACGGAGTCCAACCTCCCTGCCATGTTTACATTCACGACAGTTTCTATTGATACACGCAAATCCTTTATACGCCGATGAACAATAAACAATTATGTCTTCTTTACATTCCTCCTCATATACTTTTGTGGTTATGGTACTCTGATTATAAGGTAGCAACTCTGTGGTCTGCAATCCATAGAAGTATACTGAATTATGATATCCATCGATCTAATTTTGTATAGGAAGTTTCAAAAACTAAAGAATCTGTGGTACATGATTTGATTTACTCATTTAGATTTTAGTAAATTGTGAACGAAAGTTTTTTGCACAAAGCCAGTGCACCACCCTTTCTACACACATCATTCATGGATTGGCAGACTAAAGGTTCTATTCCACATCTTTGGTGTAGTTCATAAATGGGCTAGAGTAAAAATAGACCAGAATTGTTATATGTGCTTAGGGAAGTGGGATTAGATCAAGATGCTTTTTGACAAAATGAGAAATCAATGGCTCAAGGAGAGTAAGCCCAAGGAGATAATTATTGTTTTCCTTTAGTAGCTTGCCGCATAATTCATTCAAGCATATTTAGAGTGGAGCGGGAATATTCAAACAAGGAAATGTACACCATATCTGTTAGTATACATGTGACACTTTCATGTCTTTCGACTAATGATGCCTCCTACCAGGTATCACTAATAGCACATTCATCACAACATTTGTATAGCTCATTCTGGTGTAAGTCTGTCCAATTTAGAAAGGATTTTAAAGCGGATTCATACAGGTTATAGAAGTTAGAGTCAAATAATATAATAAGTGATTTGTATAGAAGTCAGGCACAGCCATCCCTACCATGGCATCGGCGTGGCCTTCCCTGCCAGGCGCGGCGGCTCCTTGGTCCGATCGCGGTGCTGATGCAGATGGATCGACGAGGGTTAGCAGGCTCGCCGGCTGGTGTTTCCTCGGACGCATCGCTGTTCCAATCGTGATGGCATGACCATATGAGTCTACAAGACTTTGAGGCAGCTCATTTGCGTGGATGTTTGTGGCTGGGCACACAATCCATTAATCCTTCATATTTTCGCACAGAAGGTGCCCTCTTTTTCCTCTTTGCATTTTTTCTTGTTAATTTTTTTAGATTGTTTGTGTTGGCAAATGGAAAAAGACTCAGAATCCTTGATTTCTACTTTCTATCAGAAGCTCGTACCTGATATGTAAGCTCACCAGCCAAGCTGTACATTTGGATTTCAGTAGATATAGTGGAGTATATTTACTCACATTGCCCACAACCTGTTTGAAGAAAATTCTCTTCGAACTTGCTGGTATGAGGTTGTTGTTTTTGATAGATCTATCTAAGCAATGAAAGTTTGATGTATATATATGTATGTCTTGGGCGCCTATTCTTGTCCTTATCAGGTTCGGAGATAAGTGCGTTCATTAGATTAAATTTTGGTATTGCATCGCTGAGCACTTCCTGTGAATTACATGAACCAGGTGTATGTTCTCTAGCCTCTATTGCGCAGTTTTCCTTTTTGCAGTCTGTCCAGATGAGAACTGGGAAATGGCAATTTGGTTGAACTGAATCAGCTCCAAGCTCCTAAATTTGTGCATATCTTAAAAACACTGCAGTGCTACCTCCCTGTAGTAATAAATAAGTATAGTATGAAACTCATATATGCTTATTATTATTATTACTTTTGCACGTTCAAATCAATTCCACTGATAAATCAAATATGTTTTTTAGAACGGATGGTCCACTGTAGAAGAAGCACAAGCATCATGTGGCATTGTAGTCATTGGTGAAGATTGATATGCACTCAAATGCAAGACTTATGATGGTGTTTGGTGACCGATAAAGATGATTGGAAAGCCTCTTTCCAAGCATAAGGTGAATCTTGTATATTTCACTTTTCTGAAAACTATATCGCCATTTATTTAGCCAGTACGATGTTTATTTTCTGAAAACTGTATTGCCCTTGTAGCCCTTGTAGGTATTTTTCTTCTTGCGCTAGAACTGTCGGAGATGCTTAACCCAGTCAGTTGCGACTAAGCTGTAACATAACTATATTTAGATCACCCTTGTACTGAACTTGTAGTCTGTCATTCCCATGTTTATAACTGCTGACCTAACGTAGCAACATAGATTACAACAACCAGTAGTGAATAGTGGCTACTTCAAAATGTATGGTATTCCTACGCGGTGCTAGGAATGCCTTTCCCCTTAGATATGTAGTTGCATAAAACACTGGCATATAGAAAGATCACGAGCAATAAAATACATACAAGTGTATATAATGTCATTTTACTTTAAGCAGATATCTAGGAAAACAAGGGTGGAAATTGTGATTTCAGAAGACTCGAAGTTTTCAATGGTCATGCATCTTTTTTTTATATACTTCTCACATGGCTTATCAAGTATATTGAGACGTTGTAACCAGACTATATTTGCAAAGTAAGGATTAGCAGTTCATGCTCCTAACCAGATATCCACAAATCTTGTTTCAGTGCACCATTTACGTTGGGCATGATGATCTCTCAATCCTTGTGTATATTGAGTAATTCGGCAAAGATGTAGTTTACTGAACACTTGCGTATATTGAAGTCGGTTTAGTTCCAATTTGGAATATACTATCATGCATATAAGCATGTTAAGAGAAGCCTGATTGATTCGATTGATTTGCTATAGACTTTTTATTAGACATGAAGGTGTCTGCCCCTTTTTTTACAAAAAAGAGGGTATACCTACTTTGAACAAAAATTGCTTGATATGTTTTCGAGTCGAGCGAGAAAACACTTGCTAATCTCTTATTCATATGCTATTTTTGCGTAGCTTAGTTGTCCATCTAGGGGTATTGGTGGTCATGCCGGAAGCCCGGAACATATGCTGAATGAGGCATCCATGGTCAAGCTTCAATAGACTTGCTAAAGTTAAAGAAGCTCATGATGAACTTTTGCAGACAATGTTTCTGATGTTCAAGAGAGAACTTTGTAAATGAGGACAATGTCGCGAGCTGCAAATCTGTAAATGATGTTGAAGAGAGCTGTAAATGTCTCTGCAACAACGGACCTGCAGCCTGTAGGTAATTGGTCTTGTGTCTTCCAGCTGCAATAAAACAAGTCTAAGCGATCAAGGTCCTACTGTTCAATTAAGCTGGCCGTTTGCTTGCTTTTGTGCCTACAACATGCTCGCTGAATTGTTTTGTCGTAGTATGAAAGCTTGTAAGCGCCAGATTGAGGTCCTACTAATAATAAATTAAGGTCGCTGCTTGCTTGCTTGCTTTTTTTTCTCAGTATCGCAAGCTTTACTGTGAATTAAAAGGAATTGAGTTCCTCTGAGCACAGTTTATTTATTGGTGAACGGAAGGCCATGTAAAGAGTAAATGGCAATGGAGCCTAATAGAACATATACATGGCGTCGTGTGCTGCAGAGTTGCAGCGTGTTCCTGCATTTTGGAATATGGAATAGAACAGATACATGACATATGATATGCTAGATATAAATCTTCAGTTTGGAATTCTCAAGTGCAGTTTGGTGTACTGTCAATATTATTTCAGGTCTAGGTTTAATTTAGAGTTCTTATGGATGTGATATTTGGCACAGCCTGATGTAGGACATCCATGGTTTTTTTACATGTTAGTCGGTCACCTCTCTCTCTCTTACCTCTCCCCCACATGAGAGAGCAACCCCTCCATCATGGCGTAAACCTAGAAGACCGCCATTGTCAGCGGCACCTCCCTCTCCCTCAACCACCCAGCGGTTGCATCTGTCCTCCATCTCCTTCGGGCCATCCTTGGCTAGATCAGCGGGGATCGGAAACACGAGCACTCACTTACTCCACTTCTGCAACTTTGGGGCAGGAGAAGAATAGCATAATTATTATGTCTGCATGGAAGGTGCGTGTTAGATGTTTACGTAGACAGTGTATGTCATACATCCTGATCAAGATTGGGCATGGCTAGGGATGAAGAGCATGGTGCGGGAGGCAGGTGTGGAGGTCGCAGAGGAGGATGGGGACACGCTCGCGAGGCCCTACAGAAACATGAGCTCATGGGCGCCGACCTCCCTCACCCATTGATGCTATCCATAGTGAAGGTAAAGTGCTGGCGGAGAAGGCAACAACTGCCTCTTCGGAGATTTACTCTGCGCCGTCGTCCATGGGGACGAGGCCGGGGGAACCGAAGGTGTTAGCGGAATTGGAGGAGGAAGAGACAACAGGGACAATGATTGCATCATCGCTTTGTAACTGAGAGCATGACGGCAGTGGGTACTACGTTGTGGGGGAGGAAGGAGGTTAATCGGTTGGATGTGCTCCAACTGGAGCTATCGGTGGCGGCACTATGCTTCAGCCTTGTGGCGGCAGTGTTTGAGGCGATGGACGGTAGTGTGCTATTACTGGCATGGTTTAGATTCCTCCGATCACTATGTGCACAACTAGGTGACTCTCGAGAAGGGATGCGTTATATGCTCGGCTGTGGTGGAGATCACGCCTGCTACGTATGTGTCATCACCACAGTGGTTCGAGTGCATCGACTGATTCAATGCCAACGACCACTATGACAAGGCCAACCTCCTCTTCTTCATTGACACAAGCGCCATGGATGCCCTTCAAGACCCCGTGTATGTCTCACATGGGTTAAATATATGTCCAGTCGGCCCGAAGCGTGCCAACATGCATCATTGTTAGATTGGAGGAAGAAGATCAAGCTATTTGAGAAAGTCCAACCATGGGGACGAAGGCACACAGGAGGAGTGACCACTGAGTCAATGTTATCATCGATCGAGGACGATGACCATAATGATTTTGCTGACATCTTATTTGGAGTTGATGCTGCCAACTCCTCGCCCCATAGCCTAGGAGGTCAGGACAGCCACTTTAGTGATACTGCCACATACAGTTGCGTGCAAGAATTGTTGTGGGTATTTTTTCTATACATGTGAAATTTTAAGTGCCTATGCTTATATATGCAACCGGTAATTTTTTTAAATGCCCGTGGCAACGCACGGGCAGTCTACTAGTACTACATAGGAGCTGGTGACACATAAAAAAGCGCAAAAATAAAAAGTTCCTTCAGAGGGCTGATGGTTCCTGAACACTACGCTGCTGAACTTGCTGTCTTTTGGCATCCCTTCCTTCATTATGCTGGCATTCTCAGGTTGTGCACAACACATGTTATGTTTACGCCCCCTTGGTTGCTGGGTTTGAAATTGAAAACAACGTCGTCTCCTTCTTGAAGGTTGTTCTGGGTTGCAAAGACACCCCATTGCTTGCTGAAAACCATGCGCCCATCACGATCTTGGCGGTATCCAACATTCATGTATTCTTCAGCTTCAAAACAAATACCAACAACACCTTCTGGTAGCAAGTTCAACCCTTCAATCACCCTCCTTGGAATTTTCTACATAAAAAAATAAGATAAACATCAGACAAGAAAAAACATATATAGGACAAAAAAATGAGCGAACAAAAAAATCAGATTGAAAATAGCACATTTACCATCTGCTTGCTTGCAACGTTCGTGGCTGTGAGATGGTGCACGAAAGGACATCCAATGCACCCATCATTGTTGGTAAGAACTAAATCCAACTTTGATACTTCATCATAACTTAGAACAATGCCCTTTGTGAAAACAACTAGTGGAGCAGCTACTTCATCATGTTCATCATTTAGGACCTCATCATCAGACCCAATGTTGATCCCACCTGCTGCAGCGCCCTGGTCTCCCGCATCCTCATCAACAATCGTGTGCTCAGCTGGGCCCCCGTCATTTGCAACACGCATGCAACCAACATAGCATACATATGCCTTGGCCATGCGCCGAGATGTGTCAAAAACCACCAACTCACCACCGCCAAGATGGTAGTCCGAGACAAACTTTACCCAGTCATCGCCGCCCATCACGGTGGTCTCAGACCCGCTGAGCACATCCAACGAATACCTTCGCCCGTGAGCTCTGAAATTGAAGAATCCTCCAGCTATGTGGCTCAGACTGTCCCTTACAGTGCATGGTATGATCTTCAAAAAAAGAAAAACAAGACAAACAGGGTTACAAAGAATTGTTAGAAAAAAACTGGGGAGTGAAAAACACAAATAGAGACATTCAAAAGATCATCACGATGAAAAAGTAATAAAAAATACTGCAAATTCCTTGGCGCCCTTGTTGACAAAAATTCCCCATCTTTCTACAGTGTTGTTGCCACAGTATGAGTGGCAGACTGCGCAAACCATCCTGACCATATAAAAAAATAAGAACAAAAACATCTTACCAAAAAAAAACTTTTGAGCATAATAGGTATATAAAAAACATTCACGCACATGATTAATAAAAACACACATGAATTTGATGTTGTATAAAATGCCTTCTAAACTACATAAATCAGAATTAAAAAGTGCCTCTGATACTATAAGTAGTTGATACAGACTGAAACTCAAAAGTGCTGGAGTTTGTCTCAGATGGAGCACAAAAATTTCAGTATGAAAAACCAAACAAAAAGCATCGATAGTTTGATACTGCTGTTAGATCATGTCAGTATATGAAAACCAAGCAAAGGTAAAAAAATGGTGTCAGTACAGAAAAGTGAACAATTATCCAACTCATACTTCTAAAAAAATGTCTGCACAGTGCCAGAGAGGGTACCCACTGTCACTTATTGTCAACTTTCAGTTTAACCTATCAACAGTTTCAGTTAACTGTCTACTGTCCGCTGGTGAAATTCAGAACATTTTAAATGTGATTTTGAAAATCAAATTCCAAAAAGAAAAAAGAAAATAAGTGCTAGGTTAACTTCTTTTAACGTGATTTTAACTCAACTTCCAAGGAAAATGTGAGTTTCATTGATTTTAACACACCACAAAAATACAGACCTTCAGACCTTACTGCATTCATCTAACAGTACACTACTAGGCCAACACTAAGAAATGACATTCAGACTAAAAAAAATCATCTACCGATATGTATCACAGAACAAAACCTATCTGCTTCTACATATATAGACATTCAGATAGATCAAAAAATTAGGACACAGATGTAGAATACTCAAAAAATAAAAAGGACAACATACTAACTCAAAAAACCAGATCCACCTACAATCATATAGAAAAACAGGAAAACCATGTAATCAAAACATGAATCTACTGCCAATCTAAGACACAAAAACCTAGTCAGAAACCATGTATCAACACCCTAAAATCTTCATCCGCCCACCCATCTAAAAAGAAACAAAAACAAAACCTACATGAATACCTAACAACCTCCCCATTCTATTCATTACATCTGCACTAACCCCTAGAACTACAACAAATGTATCAACCCCCTAATCTCATCCGCCCACCTATCTAAAAGAGAAAACAAAAAACAAAATCTACATCAAACCCTAACAAACCTCCCCATTCTATTCATTACATCTGCACTAACCCTAGAACTACAACAAAAACATAAAAACAGTGGGGGGAGGAAAAACGTGGGGAGAATGCCTTACTTGAACAAAACGGGGATCTCCTCTCCACTTTCAGCTCTCCCCTTCTGTATCCCGATTCGAAGATGAACAGAGCGCTCTGGGGAAGGGAGCCAGAAGACGAATAGAGGAGCTGTGGGAAATGGAGTCAAGTCAGAATCAGGACGCTTCGGTCTCTTAAGTAAAAGAGGAGAGGGGGGGTGCAACGGGCGGGGGAGTGGAGAAAAAAAAAGACAAGAAAAGCCCAACACGATACGGGCCGCGATAACCAGGAGACAACCTGTCCAGCCGCAAAAAAGCACGAATCGCTACGCAAAAAATCCGACGGTTCACAAAGTGAATGAGACCAAACTTGAAACTCAGCTAGCTGAGTTTCAGCAAATCCGTTAATTAATCCATCACTTGTTAGCGAAACGTGCTCAAACTAGCACTTTTCTTGAGTATAATCTTGAGGCTTCGTATACTGGTATTTAATCCTGGTGACCATTGTTTGCTTCGGGACTTGATCCTTCGGCAGATCACGTGTGGAGGCGCGGAGCAGCAAACGCAACTTGACGGTTTGGATAGAATAACTGCAACAAAGATTTTCCGTCCGTCTTTGTGCAACCAGCGATTGGCAGATCGTTGAAGAACCGTTGCCACCAAAAGAATCCTTTGTCACGGACTCGGTGAATCCCTCTTGATCTCAAACCTTACGGATTGTACAACCTGGACTGATGAAACTCGAGGCGGATGTGCATCCCTCCGAGCTGAGTCTTTCTTCGTCTGGAAAATTACGAACTTCTCGATCCCTGGGAGGGATCCCCTCAAGAACTCATCACCACCGTGCGCACGCCCTATGGTGGGTGCTAACTGTCATGGATTTGTCACGGCAGATGTCCTTAGTGTCAGGACTTAGTCGCAAGGCCAATGCATCTACGTGGTAGCTTGAGAGGGGTTGAGTGGGACGAGAGACGTGAGGTTTTTACCCAGGTTCGGCCCCTCACGGTGGAGGTAAAAGCCTACATCCTGCTTTATTGATATTGATGATGATGAACATGATTACAAGGGTGCACTATCAACTGAGCTATAGACTTGTTTGTCTAACCCTAATCTGTCCAACTCGTGGAACTTGTCCCTCTTGGGGTGCCCTGGCCCTTCTTATATAAGTTGGAGGGGCGGGTTACATGTGGAGTCCTAGTAGAACTAGGACTAGTCTTTCATTATAAGCCGGATACAAGTCGGGGTCTTGCTTCCTTGTAAGGGAAATATTCCTCATGCCCTTCATCTTAAGCCGTCCCACCATAGCACGAGCCGGCCTTCCATGAACCGCCTTCTAGGCCTCCAGGTCTTGTCGCTCCTCTGACCCGCCTGCCGGGTCACCAATGAATCATCTGGCTCGGCCGGGTCATCAGTGAGTGGAGAGATCCGGACGGGTCATCAGTGAGTCGCCAAGTCCGGCCGGGTCATACCGCGGGATATATCCCGACAAGTATTGTCAGATAGGTTCGCGTGGTTGATGTGAAGGTAGGGAGTACTATTATCCAACTGTGAATTTACATTGAAAAACTGTTGTATGACAGGTGGCACGTGCCCGAGCCATATTGGTTTCATGGTGCATGGTGAACTTCAAACGGATAGCTACTATGTACCATAGCTTCCTGGAAGGACTCTGCAATAGACTTCGGTTTTTGGTTTTGATTTAGATGAAGAGCTTTGTTCATATATCATAATATTTTGGGAAAAAAATATATGTATTGCTTTTTTTCCGACTCAAATACGCCTCTATGAGGATGTAATGCATGATCTAGGAGCATTCAAATTATGAGGGCCTTAGGCATTCATTGTACCGATTCGCTAATGGACGGAAGATGTATGACAATATTGTCAAATAGGTTCGTGTGGTTGATGAGAAGGTAGGGATAGGCCAGTGATCACAGAATGGCTCTTGGCTGATGTCCTGCCTTTAAATAAGTTGATACATCTGACATCATCCCCTAACTACACAAAAGCAACCTATATTGGGAGTGACTAACTTCCGAAGGTTCCGATTTTAGCGATAGATCCAAACGACCTTCGATCGATCCTCCCGCTCGTCCTGCTGCAGGTCTCCTGAATAGCTACTAAGCCAACTTACCTACTCAACCATCTTTGTTTGTTGTCCACAATACATAACTGAGGGTATTTGAACCCTTCTTTCTACCATATTAGCAAAACAGTCTTGATAACTTTGGCATCAGCAACGTGATAAGGAGTTCGATGGCGTGTCCGGGATGTTGCCCCGGTCTGATTTGTTCAACAGCAAGGGCTTCACTTTTGGTGAGCCACCTTGGAGGTCCGCAAAGCTGTATATCAGCGATGGAGCCGCGTCGAGCTCGGGTGAGGTGGTGATTCATCATTCTTTTCTTTGGTGGCTGCTATGGTGGTGCCGGAGGCAGGTGACGGGCGTTGGTGTCAAGCTCAAAGATGTTCTGCTATCTTTTCAGTTTTGTCTTGTCGGTTTTTACGTGATTTGTACTTTGTTATTTATGATATGAATGAGACACGTATTACCATGCCCAAAAAAAAGCAACGTGATAACTATGACATGACCATCCTGGTAACTACAACATTAGGGCCCTGATAAAAATTAAACATGATAAAAGAAGTTTGATAACTATATCGTTAGAAGGATGGTAACTAGAACGTGAGAAGCATGATAACTTTAGCATGATAAGGTTGATAAGTTCAACATTAGCACCCTAGTAACAAATAGCATGGTAAGGTTGATAATTGTATCATTAGAATGCTGATAACTAGAGCGTGAGAAGCACGGTAAATTTAGCATGGGCAGCACCATAACTTTACATAGAAATTCTTGGGATATATTTCAATAAATTTTTCCCTGGTGAAAATTTAGCATGGTGTTTGAGAGTAAGTCATTAGCTATGTGAAACGTAAAAATACCATTTTTCACACATAAGTTTATGGCGAGTGATAGGTGCCGGTGCGCCGGCCGAAATTTGGGCCCGTCGCACCAGCAGCGTCAGATCAAACGTCACGTAGCTACACGATTCTCTCCCCTCCCTCTATCAGATGGCATCTCCTTTCCAGAAAAAAAGCTTCCACCGCGCGGCCATGGACTAGCACGTGCCCGGGGCCTCGAAGCGCCGCCCAACGCGTCTCGCCTGTCGCGGCCCCCGCCGTCGGTCGGTGCCCTCGCCGCCGGTCGTCGTCGTCCTGGCAGGTCGGTGTCGCTGCTGCCTCCTCCTGCGACTCTCGCCGTCGTCCATCGAGCTGCGTGCACCAGCGGTTGCAGGTCCCCATGGCGACGGCCACAGCTCCGGTGGCGTCGGTCGCCGGTCGTAACACGCCGCCGACGAGCTCGCAGAAAAAAGTACTAACTCACAGTGGCAGCAAAAAAATTGCCGGTCGTAGCAAAAAGAGTGTCTGGTTCCAGCAAAAATAGCTCGCCGGTGCCGCCTCCCCATCGCCATCATAGCAAAAAAGCTCACCGGTTGTAACTTTTGTAATCACGGGTAGTAGCAAAAACACCACCCATCACCACTAAAATAAGAAGTCGATGTAGCAAAAAATGTAGCAAGTTCCGGCAAAAAATAAAGCTGGTTCCAGCAAAAAAAAGGACGTCGGCGGTGCGAGGCACGTCCGATTCCAGCAAAAATCACAGGAAGCAAAAATCAAAAAAGAAGACATGTAGCAAAAAAAAGTAGCAAGTTCCAGCAAAGAATAAAGCTGGTTCCAGCACCCGACATAGCCGGTAGTAGCACCGGAGATCGCTGGTTCCAGCACTCGACGCAGCCGGCTTGCCGGTTGCCGTCGAGCTGATTCAGCATCGCTGCAGCCGGTGGTAGCACCGGAACTCTCCGGTTCCAGCACCGGATGCAGACGGTTGCAGTTTGGGTCGAAGCTGCCAATTGACGTCGGAGAAGCCTGTCACAGCTCGTCCGCTGGAGGTCCAACACCTCTCTGCTGCTCGTCGCAGCACGGCGCCCGGGGTCCCCAGCACCTCCGGCCGCTCCGAGTGGTCTACGGCGCGGCTGGATAGGAGCGTGACAATGACTACCTCGCCGGTGTTGAACGAAACACGGTGGCACCGTAGTGGCATGGCTTCTGTAGCCAGCGAGGAGAAAGGGGAAAGAAATAGATGAGTTCTTGCTCATTATGTGTGGTGGAAGACAAGATGCAAACGTGTGGTTGTATGGAGCTGTGAAGAGATAAGGATAAAAATGGAGACGTGGACTGTTGGTGGCCCCAGCTTTGCACGTAGCTGCTATATGGGAGAGAGCGAGCCTGACGGGGAGACCGGCGGAATTTTTAGCCGGTGCGCCGGCTTTAAACGTTTCCCTAAGTTTATCGGCGTAAGCTTTTAACAACATTTTTTCTCCCAGTCAAAAGTTACCACGGTGTTTGTTGTACATATATTACCATGTTATTTACACAGAAGTTATCAGGATATATTTCAAGAACCAGTCAAAGTTACCATGGATTTTATTATGAAGTTATCGGTGGTGCATATATTATCATGTTAATTACACAAAAGTTACCGGGGTATGTTTTCAACAACCTTTTTCCCGGGTCAAATTTTTGCGGTGTTTGGATGTAAGTTATCATGTCTATGGTGCACGTATTACCATGCAATTTACGCAGAAGTTACCGGTGCTATGTTTTTTAATAATATATTTACGCAGAGGTTATCATAGTGTTTGCCTATAGTGTGTAAATCAAAAAAATCTGAGACCTCGTGGATTTGATTATGAGCAAATGTTTAGAAGCTTGCAAAGTTTGGTCAACAAAAAAAATAAAATGATCTCAATACAAAACGAAATAGAAATGACGCTCTCGTTCGCATGTTTTTAGCACAAACATTGTATTTTTTTTGTACAGATTGGATGTCATTTCGCTACCAAATTTTACAAGCACCTAAAACATTTCGTCAAAATCACATCCACAAAATTTCAGATTTTTTTATAAATTTTGGTAAGTTTTTATCGTGGGTGCACTGGTGGTGCAATGTCCGGGGTGCAAAAAATCACACTCTTTCGGCGACACAACACCGACGATGACGACTGAAGCTGTGGCCGCTTGGCTCGGTCGTGATGGTCGCGCTACTGCCAGCAATAACTCCGGTGGCTAGTAGTTCGTACTCCGTACGGCGGCCACGAGCTGCATCACGGGCGTCGATGCTCCGGCCAACAGCCGAACCGGTGGAAACATGGCGTGGCGACAAGACCTCCAGCGGCGGGGTTGGGCAGTGGGGTTAGGGGTGGACGGACAAGCGGCGACCGAAAACTTCCCGAGAGAAATCGCCGGCGGTAGTAGGCGGGTGGATGAGCTGGCATGGCGCGGGAATGTTCAGCGTGGTAGTTGGGGCCACGCACGTGAACGGCTGTGTTTTGCTCGAGCCAAACAGGTGATGCAAATTGTATCACCAAGTGCCCTATTTTAAATCATGAAGAAAACTCGAGTAAACTTTTTTACGTCTACATCATCTGTTGGTGCAGCATTTTTAGGTCTTCATGACGTAAAAATCAATTACTCACTTCCTTTCAGTTTATAGTGCTTTTAAAACGAAAAACCTTAGTTTTTTAGATGAGCCCTGTAGGTGGAAATGGAAAGGAAGGAGTATTCTACGTATACATGTACGTCGTCTATATTGGAGACGCTTAAAAAGACACCATCCCCTGTGCGAGCCAAATTGGCGGAACCTCCTTCCTTTGGATGGAAGAGGCAAATCGCCGAGCGACTCGCGCGCCGCCCAGAAGGTTTGTCTCTTCTCCCCTCCCTCCCTCCCTCTGCTGCGCCGCCGCTAGGGTTAGCCTGGGCTGCGCCGCCGCCTAGACTCCGCGGGACGCGATGCGGTTGCCCTCCCTCCCTCTGTCGCGGCCAGGAGGGAGGACCGGCGGTGGACGAGTTGCCGAGAGGAGGAGGGCCGCCGGTTGCTCTGCCACCCCCGATCTGGAAAAAAAAGGAGCAAGTCCGGCGGCGAAGGAGATGGGGCGAGGTGGCCCGCTCGAGGGAGAGGACGGCGGATTGGGGGAGATGCTGCTGCTATTTGTATGGAGGATTGGGGGAGAAGATGGATCAGGGGGAGCAGAGAGTATGGCCTGCTGCATGAGAGAGCAGAGGAGATGCAGTATAGATATGAGGATTTGCTTGCTGCTTGTGCTGCTGCTTGCTTTGCTTGATACTTTTGTTCGTTTCTCGTTTACTCATTTCTTGGTGATCAATTGTTGCAGGAGGATTGGAGCATTGGATTCTGCAATGGACTCCGTCCTTGAGATCCAGAATCAAGCTAAACAGCAACTCCAGCGTGTAGCAATGGCAGCCGCACCCATTGAAGTTCTCCCACCTTGCAAGAGGCAAAAGAAGAACCCCAGTTGTCTGGGAACCTCGCCGGTCCTTCCGGCCACGTCAACTGCAGACTGGTCCTCACTCCAGCTCGACATAGTCCGCCGCATTGCCGACTCCTTCCTCGCCACCAATGACATTGACTGCTACATGGACTTGCGCGCTGTCTGCCACAGCTGGCGTTACGCTACCGACGACCCCAAGGAGAATATTTTGGACTACCAGTTCCTTCCGCGCCGATGGATCATCCTCGACGAGGTCTTCCAGAGTGGGACGCGCTGCCTCTTGGTCAACACCGCCACCGGCCGAATCCTCCACAAGGAGCTCCCTCTGCTCTCCGACTACTATATCGTCACCACCACTCTCGACGGCTTCTTCGTCCTTGCCGATAGGAGGCCCCCTCATGCTGCTCGTGTCTTCAACCCTCTCACTGGTGGCATCATCCCTTTCACGGTGCCCGTGCCGCCTGAGGTGAAGGTCACCTGTTCGCTCTGCTTTGAGTTTGCTTCGCCCATGCTCACCTTGCTCTCCAAGTCATGTTGCAAGATATACATATCCAGTCCTCACAGTATCCGCACCGAAAACTTTGAGATTTCACTCTATGGTCTCTTTCGGAGGGCTGTCAAAGGTGATTTGGCCGGCCTTTGGTGGCTACCAGCCGGAAGCTCGGAATCAGCCGAAACAGCTGCTGTGAATGCGATTGGCAAGATCTCCAATGTTATGAAGTCGCTCCATGTTGACCCGTTGAAGTTCTTTTCTAGTGATCCTCCTGATATGGGGCTTGCAGACGACACCAAGTGTTTCCTAATGGATTTTGGTGGACAACTGCTGGCCACCATCAAGGGACAACTCGTCCAGATTTTCAGGTACGAAGCGAAGAATGGCGTGCTTTTGCATTTGAAGAGCATCGGCAACCATGCCATCTTCCTTGGTCATCATAAGTGCCTAGCTGTGGATACTGATATGTTCCCATTGATTGAGGCAAACTGTGTTTACTACACTGAACAACTGGGTTTGTCTGCTCGTATCCGGAAATGCAACATCAAGGACGAGAAAGTAGAGAGCATCTCGGAAGCCGTTGATTTTGTGAAGCAGGAGAAGCAGTTTGTCCTCGTTGGCGACCGTCCTTTTACGATCATCCAGCTTCTGGCCAGCTACACCATCAACATACGGGATTCTGAACTGGCCTTACATCAGATCACATGAGGTGCTGATAAACTGGATGATCTGACCTATGGTATGCATTGCTAAGAATGGGTTCCTGTTTTGTTGCTTTGGTTAAGCGTTGATTTGTTCCGGGCAAGAAACGGATTGAATCTAGGCTGTATCTTCTATGATGGAATTACTGTCTACTACCTTATGTCCTCCACTGTTTAGCTTTATGCTAGTGTGCAATGTGGTTCTTAATTTCTTCAGTAGATAATGTCAGCTCAACCTGTCCCCCCTTTTATGTATTTAGCTTTGCAACTGAATCTTTGAAAATGTGTCATGCCTCATTGTTCTCTATGATGTTTCTAATATTGCAATATTTTGTCTAGGCAAGAAACAGGTTTTAGATATGCTTACCAGTGGTTTGTGGAACTACTGTATGTCGCGTCTATTATTTTTCGAATGCTTCCTAGTGTGTACGCTTGTACCACATGTACTGTTTGCTTTCGTAATTTCTTCTTCAAACAAAGTATGTTGCAGCTCACCATTGCTGCCCTTACAAACTAAGATGTGTGTTGTAGCTCACCATTGCTGCCAAGAACTTAAGGCAGGCTTTACAGATAAAAATTAATGATGGAATTTTTAGTTGCTGTTTCTAGATGGGGTTTTGTAGGTTTAGCTGTTCACATACTTTTGTCGGGAATGACGGTGTTTTACTATTACTTCTTCCGTTCCTAAATATAAGTATTTTTAGAGCCAATGTGAACTACATACGGAGCAAAATGAGTGAATCTACACTCTAAAATATGTCTATATACATCCGCATGTAGTCTTTATTGAAATATCTAAAAAGACTTATATTTAGGAACGGAGGGAGCACATGCATAGACCGTGTCTTGCATGTTCATAAGATGCATGTGTTGATTGGATCATCCTATGAAACAGAGTTGTTGAGAATGAAGCTTGTTTGGTCATGGAGATGTAACCAATCACTTTGAACTCCTCCTGAAAGCATGCTGGTAATATGCACCACTAATAATACAACGGCCTACAGTTTTCGCGGAAAATTCACCTGGCTGAACATTCTACTGTTGGCAAGATTGAAAACCATTCTGTTGGGAGGTTGTTCTATGCGGTTTTACCTAGTTACCTGGTACTACTGTTATTTCAGTGTCCGAATGCAATTATCAGGGCTCTAATCTACTTTGTATCAGCCGAGGGGGTGCTTAGAGATTTTCTTCTATTAAAATATGACGCCAAGGGCTAGTCCTGACTGGTCTCGTTTTTTTCAATCTACTTTATACCTGGTCGATGCCTTTCACAAAATAAATGCAAAATCATTGTTCCACAATAACACCAGCAATGATTTTATTCTGGATGAAAATACTTCAAAAATTGATAATTATTTCAACCCATTCAAACAGGAGGTTTGTACTGCAAATATATGATTTGTTCGTCCCAAAAAACTGGGACAAGCAAAGTAGCTTCCTACGATTATTGGAATCAAACAAAATAGATTTGGATCTGGTTTCTCAAGTTCTGTCCGTTGAAACATCCCGAGATATTTGACAGATGCCTATTGATGCATCTCAAGGTTTACTTTGAAACACTTCTGCTTCAAATTATAAATTCTCATATTTCTTATACTCATTACAAACAGAAATTATATTACAAGATGCTATAAAGCTGGGCATTTGGACAATGAAAACTCCATCCTGCCTTGGACAGATTAGTATTTTTACTTGGTAGTTGGTACTACTATTCACCAGTGGAAGATCTTATATTGCAGACGAGCATACACAGTCAGCAACAAGAAAAGCTCCCCAACCAAAGATATGCAGGGAACACAAACAATCACCACAAGTAACTAAAACAATCTTCCAGGCGTCATGGAACTAACAGGATACAGAGAATATTAGATACTCCCTCTATATCAAAATATAGGACTTTTTTTGATACAAAGCGAATATCATCTTATATTTTGATAGGGAGCGAGTTCAGCAGGAGCTCATACTTCATGTGATCTGGACATGGGCTGCCACACTATTTTGTCCGACAAAGTCACAAAACACAATAACCTTATTGTGAAATATTCAGGGACATGCGAGTTTGAATAGAAAAGTGGTAGTAGACCATCCAAACTACAGCTTGTACTCAAAACTGAAGCCTGTGGAAACAACATAGGACACATGAAAGTTGAAGCTAATATAACAAGGTAAGGTACAGCCAATTAGCGATGGCATTGAAGCGCAGCAACAACTGCACCGGAAATTCACTTGGATGATTGAACCAACATATCACGTGGTCTGATTATGATAATGCTGGAAGGACGTGCCATTAACATGAAATCAGTCAGAAGTTAGAGCATCTCCAACCAGGACCCCCAGCCCCCACGCCCAAACTATCCACATATGTTCGGGCGAACAGCCCGGCCAAAAATAGTCCCTGCAACGTTATCCTCCCTACTTAATATCATGGGCATGCAGCTACATCCACCAAGAACGTGTTGAAGATGTAGTTGTTGCCCCAGCAGATGCAGTCGCCATGCATGTTTGCTGTTAGGTACTGATCATGAGCAGTCTAATGATACTGTGTGGTGCCACAGTGGCATTGACAAGCCAAATGATGTAAATCTGCTGCGTGTAATTCTGCTCTTGCCAAGGTTAACATTTTTACTTGAATAAGTTTGGTCGATTTTTTTTTCATTTGCAACGTCAGCAAATAGTTCAGTGTCTAGTTTTCTAAATTTCAGTATTATTTTATGATTTCCCCAACTAGGATAATAATATAATTTCAACAACCGTCACACATCCAGAGTACAGACAGATGTAGTAATAGTTACTTCCAGTGAGTAAAAGGCTTTCTTTCAATGTTCATTTAGTTCCTGATGTAGTCTGCCGGTAACATCATAGCCGCCGCCTCCTCCTCTTTCACAAAGAAGCTAGGGTTTCTGCCTCCCGCCGCCGCCGCCGCAGGTCCGCCTCCTCTCCGGTGGCCCTAGGGCCATGGAGGCGCGGTGGATCTCGGCAAGGGCCGGCGGGAGGGCTCCGTTTTTTGGCGTTTCTTTCAGTTTTGTTAGGGTTTCTGTCCTGCTCAGGAAGACGAGACGGCGGCGGCTCCCTGAAGATGGAATAAAGGTATCCCCGCCTAGCCCCCGTTCCGGCGATGCGTCTTGCATCGTTGGTGGGCGTGTGGAGGTGTGTCTCTGGCGGATCTATCTTTGATGGATTTGCTCAGATCTCGTCGTTGTTCGTGTACGTTCGTGTGTCTTTGGATTGGATCTTTCTGATCTACGCTATTCTTCATCTGCGGCGGTTGTTGTTCTGGTGCGCTGGTCCTACGGGGACTTAGCACGACGACTTCCTGACTGTCTACTACAGCAAGTTGTGTCCGACTCCGGCGATGGAGGGGCGATGACGGCGGCGCGCCTTCGGCTCGCTTCAGTGCTGGTAGTCGTCGTTAGGTGGTCTATGGATCTGGATGTAATTTCTATTATTTCTGGTATTCGTTGTACTGCCATGATCGAAGATGAATAGATCAGAAATTTTCTCGGAAAAAAAAAACCAAGGACGTTTAATACTTGGTGAATCCTTTCATCGTCGTCATAATTGATTTCAACTGCCTTGAGATGTTTTGACACCAAAAATTGTTCCTTTGGCTTGTAGATTTCACTCGGTTTTTTAATGTAACATTCCTGTCACAAACAATTTTTTTTACTTAAGTGAATCAACAGTATATGCAATTTCAAAGATAAGACATCATAGATAGATGTGTATGTTGATGAAACCCGTGGCAAGAATGAGAACCGTGGACGCAACAACACAAGATGGGGTAATGGCCACACCGTGTCATTGTAAGATGCTTCACTAACGCGCCTAGGAAATGGTTCGTCCACTCCGGAAGCGTCAGGGCCCTATCCAGCTGAAAGTTCTCCCTGACTTTCTTCTCAAAAGTCCATATAGGTCCTATAAACTCGAGATCACATAAATCTGCAACATCCATGGCTTCTCGAAAACCTATCTTCTGCCTTCACATCTCTCTCCCACCCCCATGTGTTCTTCCCGAGATAAACCTTCATTGTAATCACCAATACACCACTGGTAGAGAATAGGCCTTTAGTCCCGGTTCGCAAAGGCCATTAATCCCGGCTGTGCAACCGGGACTAAATATGCGCCACTAAAGGCCCCCCTTTTAGTCGCGCCTCTTACGAACCACGACTAAAGGTCCGTCCACGTGGGCGCCAGGAGTCTGTCGGGGCGGAGGACCTTTAGTCCCGGTTCTCGTGGCTAACCGGGACTAAAGGCCTCCTCCGCAGGTTTAGGGTTTTAGCACCCCTAAACCTGGTTTTTTGCGAATTTTTTTATTTTTTTTTAATTTTCAAATTTCTGAATTATTTTAACCTCTAATCTCTAATCACCACCCCTCATCACTGCTCAATTTATCCTCTAATCTCTAATCACCCCTCATCATTCCAAATCATCTAACTTTCCGGACGGTCACCCATCCTCTCACTACTCCAGCCTGAGCACGCTTAACTTCCGGGTTCTATTCTCCCTCGTTTCCAAGTCTGCACTTGTTGTTTTCCTGACAATAGTAGGATGTCAATTCTATTAACCCTCAGGAATTTAGCTTGAGCATGAAGTGACACATTTCACTGTTTGAGTTTGAAACTATTGTTTTAAAAAACAATTATTATTTAGTAACACTAATTTTTCTGGAATAATTAGTTTGACCATTGTTTGACCACTGTTTGACCACAGTTTGACCAGATTTGACCAAAATTTAAAAAAAACTGAAATAATTATTTAGTAACACTAATATTCTAGAATAATTAGTTTGACCATTGTTTGACCACAATTTGAATTTTTTTGCCTCTCCAGATCTTAAAAGCCCCGTATCTTTTTTTCTGTTAGGTTTTTGAGGATTTTGAAAATGTTTAACGGGGTTCCCCTGGTTAAATTCGGATGTAACTTTTCGAGTAGATGATTTTTCATATAAAAAACTTTTTCATCTGAGTTCGTATGCAAAAGTTATGCCCATTTTAAGAAATTCCAGAGAGATTTTGCAAATAAAGTCGAAATTCATATTTGTTAATTTTCCCAACAACTAGACCACATATCATATGAGAAACTTATTTTATTTTATTTTTTGACATTTCCATCATTTTCTTTTGGTTTTTCTAAAACTGAAAAGGCGGTCCAAGGGGGGGTAGAGTTTGATGGGCCCTTTAGTACCGGTTCGTGCCGTGAACCGGTACTAATGCCTCAAATCCCATTAGTACCGGTTGGTGGCACCAACCGGGACTAAAGGACTAACCTTTAGTCCCGGTTGGTCTGGCCAACCGCGACTAAAGGCCTTCGGGCTAGCCTGAGGACCTTTAGTCCCGGTTGGCCAGGCCAACCGGGACTAAAGCCCCTCCCGTCCGCCAGCTGTCGACCGAGCGCGCTGGGCCCAGATAGTTGGTCGCGGGTCTCCTCCCGAACCGCGACTAAAGAACCCTTTTATCGCGGTTCGATTATTTTGGGGACTAATGGGGGCGTATGGAAGCCTCTTTTTCTACTAGTGCACATCCATGGCAGATGGGACTCACTCCACAAGAATATCAAGAGATCCCACGTTTTTGTCTCCCACTCACATTAGACTCACCATAGATGTTTGTAAGCCTCCGTGTATCATCTTCTCCCTTCTTGACTACCGTGTCAATATGATATTGTGAAAAGTGAATAATTCCAGCACATAGCTAAGCCCCATTTCTTCCATTGGTACTAGCAATACAAATCTACAAGAACCAAATGAAAATTCTATGTTCCTAGCTCTTAACTCTCCTACTTGAGTTTCTTGTAGACACAACATTGAGGGGGCAAACCATTGCACTGAAGTGCGGAGCTCTCAAAATGTCGCGTCACGGCTAATCCCATGATAGTTCCAACTCATAATATTCACGATGACTGGTGACGCTCTGACCCTAAGCCTGCTAATTACTTATAAGAATTATTAGTTTTGAGGGGCGAACTCCCCTGTTTTGATCTCTTCCTATCTCTTGGTGCCGAATATTCCAGAGATGGGTGTGGAACTGCCAAGCCTCCCCCCAGCGCATGTGGTAACCATTGAGTTGCATTGTTCATTGTGTCTACTTGCACCCGCACCTCCTTCTGGGCACTTTCCTCTGTCGCCGACAGATTCCGATCTCCCGAGGGGCCAAGTTTATTCCTTGCCCCCGACATGCCATCCTGCAACTCCCCCTCCATGTCTATATGTGTCTTGAGCGCACTCTCCGCAGTATCATCCTGCTTGCCATATTCGGTTTGTAGCCCAACCTCTTTAGAGGTGCGTTTCTTGGGGATGTTTGTATTACCCCACAGCCTGCACCGCACCCCCTCCCTCGTATCGCACGCTTCGTTCCACCACTCGTCCATGCAGCAGACCACCTCGCCAAAACCTTGAGTGTTTGGCAGGCTCCTCCTAGTTGCAACCATCCAATCACCATAATCCACCTCTTCCGGTCGTGGATGTCGTCGCCACATTCCTCCATTGTGTGCCCCATGGCGCCACATACCTCATACAAGTAGCCAATTTTTCATATTTCATGGTCAACAAAATCCTTTCCTTGCCATTCACATTCAGGGGTGCGAACCTAACAAGCGGCTCAGCAAAAATCTTTGCTCTAGCATGCGCATAATTTCCTTCAAAGGCCCTTGTCAGGTTAATCCCCGCGCTCTTAACTTGGCCAATTCTTCATGCTAGCTCATGCACTATTGACTAGGAACAATATAGATCTAAGATATTATGGATTTGCGCCCATATGCACATGCTCCAACTTGATCGCATCTGGCCTTCCCTTTCCATCATACTCTTCCATCACAACCATGACCCCCCCTGAAAATCAATGGTCCTTATGCATCACCACGATTACAGTCCCCTAAGAATAATAGTTGGATCACAAACATGTTATCATCTACCTTGCATATCTTCGGATCATATGCTAGGTGCCATGCGTACTTTATTGTATCCTTGAACACATCTGCACCGAAGGGCCTCCTCGTATTCACCTTCGCCACAGCCAGCCACCTTGCCGACTTTGCTAATCTGATATTTCCTCCCCCCGACAAAAACATCATCGAGTTCACACTCTTTCAGTTTCATGTTCTTCATTGAAGTCTCTAGATCAATCTCTCCATCCTTTCCTCCAGGACATTGCCGAGTTGTCTGATCCCTTGGAAGAGGACGCCGCCACCCTGATCCAAACACCAAGCTTAAACAGATGCAACGTTGTTGATGTCGGGTGGAAGGACAAGCCAACCCCTTGATCAGCCCAAGCATGCGCAAATGGGGGAAGGGTTGGGCAATTGTAGAGCTACAACTCGATAGTGTGTAGATCTTCGGTGTAGAAAACCCTAGTCGCCTAGAGTAGGTGGACCCGTTCGCCAAAACTATATCTCGCTATTGCGAGTCCTACTTTGGGCCCGCCTCAAGGGGAACTGATACATGTCGTAGCCCAGTAACTTGGCAGATGATTTTCTCTTGCGGTTCAGACCGCTTATGGACAACATTTTTTTCCAGGTTGTTTGAATTTTGTTCATTTCCCGATTTTCTAAGGGGTGGATAGTTCATGTGCCTTTTTTGGTTTAATTTTCTTATTTCATTTTAATTTGTTTCTCCTTTCTCCTTTTATTTCTCCTTTTTTATGTTCTTTTTTCATCATCTATTTAGAAAATATTTTTTTCATCTATTTTAAAATGTTTATTGTGTATTTCAGAATGTTCATCATGTTTTAGAAAATATTCATCATGTATTATACTAATGTTGATAGTGTACTAAAAATGTTCATTGTGTATTAAAAAGTGTTAATCATGTATTTAAACATGTTCACTGTCTATTATTTTTTAAATCATGTATACAGTGTATTAAAAGTATTCACTGCATATTTAAAAATGCTTACAGTGAATAAAAGAATGTTCATCATGTATAAAATAATGTTCTTTATCCATTTAAAAAATAGTTTGACATGTATTTAATATTTTCTATCATGCACTAAAAAAGTCAGCTTGTTTTAGAAAATATTCGTTGTGCATTTTAATAATGTTGATCGTGTACACAAAAATGTGCATCGTGTATTAGCAAATGTTAATAATGTATTTAAAAAATGTTCAATGTGTATTAAAAATGTTAATAGTATATTCTCAAAAAGTTCAGCCTGTATTTTAAAAGGTTTACCATGTAGTTTACAAAATGTTCGTCTTGTACTGAAAAAAATGTCGATCCTTTAGTTTACATAATAAAATTTGTTCATAGTGTAATACAGAAATGTTTGTCATGTGTTAAAAATTATTTTTCATATTTTTTCAAAATTTCATTGCATATCGAAAACATGATTGCCCTATTCACCATGTATAAAAAAATACTCACCATGTATTTCAAAATATTCTTCTTGTACTTAAATAGTGTTCATAGTGTAACTAAATGTGTTCATTGTGTATTAAAGAACTATTCATGTTTATCTAAATGGTTCGTTGTGTATGTAAAAATTTCATACATTTTCTAAAATAGAAGTATTCCTACGTTTGTTTAGAATATTTCAGATTCTTCAGCTTAAATATTTTTAGAACAGCCTGGGCTGGGGTGCTAGGCAAGCGTTGCTGGGTAGGCCGTGGCTTTCCTGGCCCGTATAGCCCAGGACAGGACGTGCCGTGCCGGGCCGGCCATCTAGCCAGGTTTGCCCGACGCCAGGCTGAAACGCCCGGCCCAACGAACCCGACCCCAAATCGAATTGCTCCCTTTTTCCGGATCCCCTTCTCTCCCCGCCGCGGCGCCGCCCCCTCTTCGCCCTAACCTAGCAACTCCTCTGGCGGCAGGCGAGCGAGCAGAGATGAGCGACCGCCGCTGCTCCTGCAGTACCGGCGGGGAACTTAGGATTCCGGCGAGAAGGGCAGAGGTGGACGCCTAGGGTGGCCGTGGCCGGGTGTCCATGGCGGATGGCGGCTGCAGCGGCGACAGCGCAGGAGACCTATGCGGCCCGCCTGCAGAGCGTCGGCTCTATGAGAGCGAGCCGGTAAGGTCCCCCCTCTCCCCCCTCCTACTACCAGTGCGCTTGTTCACGTTGTGCTTCGGCGTTGCGTGGGATCGATTTGGGTCTCATGAACGTTTGATGTGGGACAGTGGGAGAGGCGAAAGATTACCGCCGTTACTAGAGGCCCTCAGGTTGTTTGCTCTAGTATTACACCAGCTGCTTGGATTATGGGGAGATTTCCATATTCTACATTCAGTTGATGCCGTAGCTTTGTTCCTGCCGGCCACTGCTGCAGTGTATATGGCACCTTTTTTGCAGATTAATCCGACATGTATGTTCTATTGTGTGATTCGCGAATGATCATGGACCTGATTTTTGGAATAATAATGTAGTAATGTGTTTGAGAGGTGAATTGGTAACTCTTACGTCTTGTGGGTATCTATTTATTTGGGGGTTAGAAAAATTAGAGACCTTTCTTTGCTTGAGAACAGAGATGATTTTGTTGAGATTGTTTCGAGAAAACATCTCGAAACTTTGCTGATCCTGAGGATGTATAATGATTATATGATGTTTCTTTTTTCCTGTTTTCGTCATCTCTGAAAATGCTTTGCCCGTCAAATTGTGGAAAGTTAATTAAAAGTAGTCGCAAATTCCATACCTTACAAGAAAAATGAACATATCATTAGATTCAAAAAACAAACTTTCTTCTGACTTTAGTTGTTAATAGCCTGCCCATACTGGTCTTTTCAATATTGTTGTAATGGCTCTTCGAACACTTGCGCCACGCCATGGCGACAATTACTTCCACCATCCACAACGCTGGTCTCAATGCCCATAGTGTCTTCTACGTCCAGGCGCGCCACCATCTACGAGCCAGTTCAAGCTTGCTTCTGTAATGAACAATTGAATACGCTGCATCTCTCTATTTTCTGTCACTCTCGTGCTCCTGATTGGCGGTGGGAGGTTCTGGTGTCACATGCAACATTCAGATTTAGGAACATGCCTGCACAGTTATCTGATTATTATTGTTTCTGATTAGTTTTACAAGTGTTGTGTGCCTATTCAAATTGTGTTGCTCTGCTATGCTCTTGATGTGCTGATAGAGTGGTTTGATCGTACTCTGCGTTGATAATGCAGGAGAATTTGGAAGGAGAGATGGATGTTCTCTTGGATCCAAGCACTCTAAGCAATGATTGGACGGTTGCTCTTTCAACATATTTTATTAGCAAGGATGGCAAGTGAAAGTTGGAGCGACTGGATCATATGTCTGACAAATTGTCCTTGGTAAGTAGTTGCTACTTGCTATTGCACCTTACTAAAATAGTTTTTTTGGGTCCAAACAGTACTGCCAGTGCTTGCATGCTGTTTCTTTTAGTGAAATCCTACATGTCGAAGTTCTCATCTATAGTTGGGCGCATGATTGGAAAGGGGTTTTCTATGGCTGATCTGGGTAGGTCTACAAACTTATATAGCTATCCTTGAACATATCTTATGGTTAAATCCAAAAGAGAAGAAACTTGATTGTTTGGATGCCCATGTAAAATACTAGGTAACAAAAGATACAAGTTAACATATTTGGGGTGTATGCTCCAGAAAATCCTCAATGTAGCACACATGAAAGGATGCACATGTGTGAATACCATTGAACTGCTATGCTGGAATATTTACTTAAGAGTCCAAAAATATGATTTGTGGAAGTTTCCAGATCCCAATTGTGTTACACATAATGGTGCAATGTTGTAATGCCAAAGTGAAAAGTTTTGTGCATGGTTAATATATTCAGTGCCTTACTGGCAATAAGATTTTCCACAAACCTTACTTTGTTATGCATAATGGATCAGCTTTACTAGAAAGTACTGCAATTGTATTTATTTATTTAGTACCCGCTGCAACGCACGGGTTCTTTTCCTAGTATATATCTAAAAAGTGGAAACGGAAAAAGTAACAAAGTGTGCGATTAGAGCAATGACATCCTAAACCCAGCAAAGCAACATAACCACCAATCTCGAGCCCATGATTTCTTGTTTCGTTATTTCATTTGACCTCAAGATTATTTGTTATAACTCTTGTGTGCAGCAGAATTCGATTCGGTATAGCACCATCGCAGATGCAGACGACAAGGGGTTCATCGTGCCAAGCACCTTGGTCCTGCTTCCGTGCGACGACGGCAACGGCTACAGAAACAACCATGGTGAGCTCCTCTCCTTCCCGCCAGTGGTTGCTCTAAGCTCGTTGTGGCCATCGTGCCATGGCTATGTCTGGTTAGGCTGCTATAGTCCATCCTTGCATAACTATGGGGCTACTGTTTTTTGTTTGTTTGTTCGTTTATCTTCCTTGTTATTATCATGCTACCACTAGCTTGCTTTTGATAGAAACTTGCTGAATGTATTGCTGTAAAATTAAGAACTTGCTGAATATATATATCTTTGAGCAGCAACTGATAGAATATATATAGCTCATATTCATGTTAATTCCCATCCTACTGGAAGTTTGAACCACTTCTTCTTTGCACTCAACAACCAGGCAGCACACCTGAATATATATGCACATATGTATGTAGTTTCCCATCACACACATGGAGCAGTCTTGTTTGTTATGGGATGTAGCATCACCACTTAATTTGATCCCTACCTGCCTTCATGAAATTCCGACTGATATATGTGGTCTATGTACCATTCATGATATGCACTTACATCGTCAGCTCATGTTGGTCTTGTTTTATTTCCAAGGATGCCTTCCTACTCCTGCTAATTTGAATGTCGTATTGCCTTGTTTCTAGGATGATGAAATTCCAAATATCTGGTTGTGGTACGCTGCTCTCTCTTGACACTCATTTTATAGCACTATAGTGTTCATACAACATGGACGGTGGGTAAGGACGCCATGCAAGTATGTTTGTCCCAGTATGTCTTGCTTACCCATTCAATATGCACATCACTTAATCCAATTAGGAAAGACATTTTAGACAATGTCACGAATAAGAAGTCGTCTCGAGAAAAGCGACGTCAAGAATAACCATATCTTCCAATAGGTGGAAGCGGGTGAGCCGAAAGGCATAGTAGGTTGAGTTGGAGGCGTTGCCTTGCCAATAGAAGGAGGCATGGTGTCGAGGGAGATGGCGCATCAGAAGAACCCACAACACGCGGATGACCAATGTGGTAAACAAGAAGACGAGGGAGAATCACTAGACAAGCCTCAATGGACGAGCGAGGTGAGGTAGCCTCAGGTAACGAACGAGGTTGGGAAGCCGCAGGTGATGGTGGCATGGGGTCTACATTAGCAGTACGGAATGATACGATGGGAACGAGGACAATACATGAGTGATAGGTGTATCGGGAAAAGTGAGGAAAGAAATATCCTCAATGGAGGATGGACATACATAGAAAGGATGGGACTCATCAAAAGTCATCACATCCCAAAAAATGAAACGTGCATCCAATGACTGATAGGATCCCAATACCAACAACGCTTGCTCATTAGTCATCACTATAGCCTAAGACGACACAGACTGAGTAGTTTGTTTGGTGCGTTCATGGGGGGCAAGAAGATCGTAGCAAACACAACTAAACAAACGAAGCACTTAGAAGCCACGAGAACGACCAAAAAAAACGCTTGAGACCCTGCAGAGTAGAGAAGGCCGAATGTTAATGGTGGAAGTAGAAACAATCTCAACCCAAAAGTGATGCTAAAGAGAGGCGACGATCATCAACGCATGAGCTGCCTTAAGGTGACAATGCTTGCGCTCATCAACACCATTCTGAGCATGAGCACCAGTGCAAGAGAATTAAGCAAGTGTGCCCTGCTCAGCAAGGTATCCGCACAACAAATGAGAGATATACCTACGAGTAGAATCTGCACGGAAGACACATAGAAGTGGAAAACAGGGTATGAACCACGGCGGCAAACTTATTACGGATAGATAAGGCCTTACTACAAGAAGACATAAAATATATCCATGTGTGTCGAGAGAAATCATCTATAAAGATAATATAGTAGCGATGACCTTCTTTTGAGGCAAAGGAAGCTGGACCTCAAACATTAGAGTGAACAAGATCGAAGGACGTTGAGACATAGTCTTGCTATGAGGATAACGTACTTAACCTGTTTACCAAGTCGATAAATCTGACAGTCTAAAGACACATTGTTAGAGATAGATCCAAGAAGACCACGCCGAACTAAAGATGAGGTATGAGAGGCACACAAGTTACCTAGACGATGATGCCACAAATAGCCGGTTGTCTTGGTAATAGAGGCGAAGAGACTATCGGTGGTGTCCACAGAGGGAAGGTGAAGCTAGTGAGCTCCCGGAGGCCATAGTAGTCATAACACCGAGGACCAGCACCAAGTAAAGCACCCGTGTGATGATCCTAATCGAAACAGTCAAGAATGACTCTACAACCAGAGTCGACAATTTAACCACCTGAAATGAGCTAGTAAGTCAAGGAACATGAGCCAAAGAAGGAACAAGACAAGACAAATGCTAAGAGTGCCTTGACTATCGATTGGAAGGGAAGTACTATCGGTAGTAAGAACCTGAACATGAGAATCTAGAGGTTTGAATGGAGAACATACTTGAAGACTGATGAGTCATATGAAAAGACGCTCTAGTGAAGGATCAATGGAAATCTACTAGACTGTGTAAAAGTGGTCTCAGTACCAGAAGAATCAATATCAAAACTTGCAAAACTGTTGATGGAGAACCAAAAGAAGCATCTAGCGGACACCAAAGTCTCGTAATCTCGGGTGTAGTTCCGAGCTCAATTGAAGAGGTCGACAAAGAAGCACTGGACGATAAGTGCAACGTCTGTGTTGTGCGGACGATCGTTTCGTGCAACAAGATCTACAAGCCGTTTGAGTCATGCCACTTTGGAACTCAATGAGGGGGAGGATTGGGGCAGTTGATCTACAAAGGTTGATTGGAGAGCCCATGCGCTAAGCTTGTTAGGCGGTGCTGATTTAGGTCTGTGTTAAGACTCCCTTCATTCATCTTGGCTTTTACACCGCCATGCATGTGTCTTGGGGCAATGCAGAGCATGTCAAATTCATACCACTTGAAAATTGCACTTTCAGGAGTTGTTTTTGGGATTGGAATACAACCATTTATGGGGGTCCTTGGCTCTTTCGGCACCATGTTGTGGTAATTGAGGAGTATAATGGAATCTGTCACCGTTAACTCCATATAAGTATTTGGGCTCGGATCATGGCCTACCGGGCTTGCTGCACAACTGAGCGATGGCTGGAGCAATGGCTTCCAAGATAGGAAAATTGCACGTCAAGATCAAACAGGAAAACCCCCTTTGAGGTTCTTACGGTATGTTGAGCGAGGTAAACAACCACAAATGTTCCATGTGTTGTATGAGATGTCATGTTTTTGCACAAATTACGATACGATTGGCCATGTTACAAAACAGTGCATGGATGGGGTTCATGATCCAAAGAAGTTTCGGTTTGGCAATTTTATGATGGTTCCAACCTAGGTATGGTTCTAGGCTGGAAATTACTTCATTGCTCAACCTCATGGTAGCACCACCTGTGGGAGAGGTGGCTGGGTTAGTAGAGGCCAAGGTGGCCATGGAGGGAAAACTATGCATGACTCGACCCGATGTATAAGGAGAAAGATGATTTTGACCTTGTGAATAGAAATACGAGTACATGAAATGTGAATGCAAACATCCTTAATTCAAGGGATTCAGTAAAAAACCAACTTGCGGAGGTTATTGATTGCAAGCAACCCCGTGCCGGTCAAGGACCCTTCCTTGTGCCTAGGGGAAGAAAGTGACATGCATCATAGAATACCATGAGAGCAAAACTAGGATGAGGCACTCAGCTAAGGGTTCCTCTTTGCAAGTTCAAGTGAAGGAAAGGTAGAGGATGGCCGGGGCGTGTCGCTCATGATAGCGTTTTCATTGCTTCCCCATACCTCATGTGCACTCTCCATCCCCTGTCGATCCGGCTTGGCGTCCTGACCTTGTTTGCGGGTTGTGTGTCACGGACTTGATGCTGCATTCCACATTCCCTTGTTGGGCGTCCCTGGCCTTGGCGGTAGGTAGCATCGTGCTCTTGGGCGCTTTGCGTCCTTGCGTGAGACAGGGACAACGCCGACTGCTCGTGCTCTTGCTCCACCGTCGGTGGTGTCGGAGTTTGCGGCTATGGCGACAACCTGCATAGGAACATGTGATGTAGAACAAGGCAGCACACAAAGCAACTCGTAGACAGGCAAAGGATGCCTACCCGGACCAGCTTGCAGTGGAGAGTACACGGGAGGTGTGGGGGAAGGGATGAAAACATTGTCAGGAGTGGACTTCCGCCGTCATCAGCCTTTGGACCCAGGGCCGAGCAATAAGGGGATGGCGATGCTCCATACGAGGTGGTAAAACACAAATGGTATGGGTTTCTGAAGTGAGGAAGAAGCGAAGAAGACAGGAAGAGGGCAATGGAAGGATAAAGGTATTATCCGCCACCCTATGCTTGTGCGCCAGCCGTGACGGTTGGATCCATTCTCTACATGTGGATTTGCTACTTGGGAGGGCATGACATGGTTGTTGTGGAGTGAGGTGCCACACCTATTGTGCCATGTGGGTATGTTTGGTTGTCGGCGGTAGGACACTTCGCTATGTGCGTTGTCACGTCGTTCGAGATCCCTTGCGTGGCTCATTGATGGTGAATGCCTTGCACTTAGTATGGTTGGCATCGATGACGATGACCTCATCATGGTGCTACGTCCCTCTCGGTCGTGATTTTGTCGGTATGGCAAGGTTGCTTTGTGGTCAGGCTCTGTGGATGTGGGAGCGATGGCTTCATATGATGGTTGTATGCTGAGGTGGCGACCTCGGATGGCGATGCAACAACAGTCAATGGGTAGGTCCTCGGATCTACATTGCATGGGTGGCATCCTCATGCTATGAGGGTAGCGATTTCGTCGAAACGATCGACGTGGTCTGCGGGTTCTGTCTGGCTGCTACGTCGGTGTAGTCGACTCAGATGTTCGGTGCAACGTTTGCGTTCCGCGGTGTATTGGAAGGGCTACAAGGGTCTGAGGCGTGTGATTTGTGGTTCGCCTGAGAGTTGGTTAGGTCGGAGCGGCAACCCTAGATTTGGGTGCTTGTGTTTAGTGCAACTGTTGCCTGTGTCTTGTTGTCGACGAGGCTTTCTCTCGACGAATTTGCTTATGTGGCAAGTAGTTCATGAGGAGAGAGATGTTTGTGGTAACATAATATGTTACTGTAATGTAGCGCTTCCCAAGGCAATATGAGTCTACTAGCTAATAAATGAAGCCATCTATAATACTACCATGTTACTTTGCACTATGGAGATAGTAACTTGGGCTAGTTTCATATGCGTGACACTAGTATAAGTTACTCCCCACTATGACCAACCTTACTAAGCAAGGTTTAGCCGACCTACCACTAATCTACTACTCCCTAGCTAAGTAAATATAACACAAGGATTACTACTGCTAACAGTACCTTCTATGATGGAATTACTGTATACTAACTTATGTCCTCCACTGTTTAGCTTTATGCTATCTTGTGTGCAACCTTTCCCTCCTTTTATGTATTTAGCTCTGCAACTGAATCTTTGAAAATGTGTCATGCCTCATTGTTCTATATAATCTTTGTAATATTGCAATGCTAGTTTTAGATATGCTTCTAGTGGTTTGCAGAACTACCGTATGTCGAAGCCACGGTGGGCTTCGAAGAAAGTGTGATGTAATGGTGTTCCATCTATTATTTTTGGAATGCTTCCTAGTGTGTACACTTGTACCACATGTCCTGTTTGCTTTCGTAATTTTTTGTTCCGTAATTTCTTCTTCGAACGAAGTATGAAGCAGTTTGTCCTTGTCGCTATCCATCCTTTCACGATCATCTAGATTCTCTCAAGCTACACCATCGACACCCAGGATTTTGAAATGGCCTTACAACAAATCACATAAGGCACCTCTGATAAATTGGATGATTGAGTCTATGGGTTCCTGTTTTCTCTTTGGTCTCATACTTGTTATGCCTTGACTTGCTCTGGCCAAGAAACTGGTTGGATCTAGATTGTCTGTTCTGTGATGGAATTAGTGTTTGCTACTCCCTCCGATCCATATTAATTTGGACATGCTGATATGTACCCAACGCCCCACTATTTAGCTCGATGTTATCTTGTGTGCAATGTGTGGTTCTTAATTTCTGTTGTAGATAATGTCGGGTCAACCTTTTTCCCCCATTTTTTGTAACTGAATCTTTGAATATATGCTGTGCCTTGTCGTTTTCCATAAGCTATGTTAATTTGCATTGGCTTGTTCTATGCAAGAACAGGTTTTAGATTTGTTTACCGGTGGTCTGTAGAACCGCTGTATGTTTGCGGCAAGGGTTGTAATAAGTCATGCATGTAATGTTTCATCTATTTTTTGTGATGCTTTCTGGTGGCTACATATCATCCTGTGTACTACTTGCTTTTGTAATTTATTCTTTATTATTGGATTTCTTGAGAAATACAATTTGTAGCACAATTGCCCTTACAAACTAAGATGTGTGTAGCACAATGACGGAATTTGTAGTTGTTCTTTCTAGACTGTGTCATGCATGTTCATCAGATGCATGTGTTGATTGGATCATACCGTGAAACAGAGCTGTTGAGCATGAAGCTTGTTGGCCATATGCACCACTACTCATAATACAGTGGCCTACAATGTTTTCTGAAGAATTCACTTGGCTGAACATTCTACTGTTGTCAGTGGCCCTTTCTACAGTATAAAAACAAGAGTGAAAACCATTCTGTCAGGAGATTGTTCTATGCAGCATTACCTAGATACCTCTGGTACTAATGATATTTCAGTGGCCGAATGCAGTTATCAGGGCTCTACTCCACAAAATAAATACAAACTGATTATTCAGCAATGGCACCAGCTGACCAGCCATGATTTATCTGTGGATTAGGAAATAATTCGAAAATTGATAATTATTTCAGCCCATTCATACGCGAGGTTTGTATCACAAATATGTGATTTCATCACAAAATACCAGGAGAAGCAAAGTAGCTTCGTATGATTATTGGAAGCAAACAAAAGAGATTTGGGTCTGGTTCCTAATGTTCTGTCCATTGAAACATCCTGAGATATTTCACAGATGCCTATTGGTGCATCTCAAGGTGTTACTTTGAAACACTTCTTCAAGTTACCAATTCTCGTTTTCTTATATTCATTACAAGCAGAAATAATGCGATAAAGCTGGCCATTTGGACAATGAAAACACCATTCCGCCTTGGATAGATTAGCGTCTTAACTTTGTACTACTATTCACCTGTGGAATAACTTATATTGCAGCCACAAGCAACTAAAACAGTCTTCTAGGTGTCATGAAAATACACTTGATAAAACAGGATACACAGCATATTATATATTACTCCCTCCGTCCCATAATGTAAGATGTTTTTTTGACAATTACGCGACGGAGGGAGTACATAAGTTATACCAGAAACATGTAAATAAAACGCAGGCCTTCAGCAGGTAAATCAGTAATTCAATACAGGCCTGACGCTGACCAAGTTCAGCAAACGAGCAAGAGTATAACAGGTACGCAACTGGCCAGGTTTAAACCTTCCCAAACAGCATCCAGGCTCATACTTCATTTGGTCGGAAGCTCGCATGAGATTGTGAAATATTCAGGGACATGCGAGTTTGAATAGACAAGTGATAGTAGACGATCCAAACTACTGCTTGTACTCAAAACTGAAGCCTGTGGAAACAACGAAAGTTCAAGCTAATATAACAAGGTAAGGTACAGCAAATTAGCGAGTGGCACTTAAGTGCAGCAACAACTACACAAGAAATTCACTTGGATGATTGAATCAACATACCACTTGATCGGATTATGATATTGCTGGAAGGACGTGCTATTAACATGAAACCAGTCAAGTACCAGACCCCCAAACTATCCCGTATATGGATGAAAGGTATTATGTGGTGCCAAGTGGCATTGACAAGCCAAACGATGTAAAAATGGTGCATGTAATTCTGCTTTTGCCAAGGTTAACATTTTCTCTTGAATAAGTTTTTTCAATTTGCTTTTCATTTCTAACCTCAACAAACGGTTCAATGTCTAGTTTTCTAAATTCCAATATTATTCTATGATCTCCCCGACTAGGATAATAATATAATTTCAACAACCGTCACGCATCGTGAGTACAGAAAGATGGAGTAATAGTTACTTACAGTGAGTAAAAAGCTTCCTTTCAAAGTATATTAGTTCCGGATGTACTCCATGGTAAGCAAGGACGTTTAATACTTAGTGAATCCTTTCATCTTCGTCTTGTTTAACATAACTGATTTCAACTGCCTTGAGATGTTTTGACACCAAAAATTGCTCTTTTGGCTTGTAGATTTCACTCGCTTTTTAATGTAACATTCCTGTCGCAAACAAAATATTTTACTTCAGTGAATCAACAGTATATGCAATTTCAAAGATAAGACAGCATAAATAGAAAAAATTATACCCCAATGGAAAAAATCTAGTTGAAGCGTAAACCTCTCAAGAATGGGTGAGTGCTGGAGAAAGTAAACTAGACAACTGAAGTTAGCAGTCATACACCAGTCACCATGAAAAAATGTTTTTAGCTTGCTGAAAATAGGGCACCGTTTTATATCCTTTCTGAAGATTTGGACAAAGTGAAGAATTAAAGCAGAGCTGAAGCTCTAACTTCAAGTACATGGTTTAATAAAATCACAATTTTCGAAATTGTTTGTTGATTCAAAAAAATGTTCACAAATGTCAAAAGAAATTATAAATTTTAAAAATGTTCGAAAATTCAAAAATTGTTCATGAATTTCAAAACATTCTTATTGATTTGCAAAAAAACTATCCATCCAAAAAAGCTTTGATAATAAAAAATTGTTCCCAAATTTCGAAAACTGTGCATGTATTCAAAAAATGTATGCCAATTCAAAAAAATGTTCATTAATTTGAAAAAATATATTCAAAAATTCAAAAAATGAGTGCGAATTTCAAAAAATTATTCCTGGATTTCAAAAACTGTCCATCAATTTAAAAAAGTGTTCACCGATTCATAAAAATGTTCACAAATTTAAATAATTGTTCCTAAACAGATAAGAACACAACCAGGAATGAGAGCAGTTCCGCAACTGTTAGAATACTGATTCTTACATGGCTGAGCTCCAGGATTAGAAGCCCAACATATGTATGATATGCAGAACATCCATGTTAGATACGCCCACTGTCTAGCAATAGCGTACAAATAAGTTCTCATGTTCCAGTTTCTGCAATTTCTCAAAATAATTGCTCACTAGTTATCCAGTATACAAACATGCGTCCATCCTTTTTTTTTAATTTCTCAATATCTATAAGCTGCATCTTACACACCTTTTAATTACCGTATTTTGTTTCACAATTGATTCATCAGTTTTCCCTGCAAAAAAAGTTCATCATTTAATTTTGTTGCAATCCACATTGTCTCATTCCTTTAAAAATTATAGATCATTCTTAACGTACATCTACACCCCTTCCACACCGATACAACAAGTTCATCTTTTGTGTGTTGTTCATGACTCCATGTCTGAACTGAGAGCCCAATCCAATGAACATGTCCTCTTCAATTATATTCCTTCCCCTCACGCCTCCAAGCTTCACCGACCAGCCCATGGATTTTTCTCCCCTTAGCCTGCCGCTCCAGTGGCTCGCGGCTGGAAGGGGATTCCTGATGCCTCCGCTGCGGCTAGTAGTATAGGTTAAGCTTTTTTAGTTCTCACAGGGGCGACGCTCGGACGGATGGCCGCACTTCATCTTCGAGTTGGTCTTTCAGGCTTCGATCCTACTCGAGTTCGTCCGCCAGGACGGAGTCGACAAAGCTGTAAAGTAGATTTCTGTCAATCTCTTTTGGCCACCGAGGGTAGGGTTTCTCACCGTGCATCCACGATGGCGAGGTCTGGGGTCAAGCACTTCAAATAGATTCAAGGGTTGAATGACGGCGACTACAACTCCAGATTGTTTGTCCTTAGGTGCACGTGCACAAAAGACTTCTCGATTGTCATCGACAAGGTCATGCCGGCTATGGTACGGGAGCGGCTACATCAGCGCATCAACTGCACATTCTGCCAGCGGTAGTGGTCATTCGGAGGTACAAGGAACTCGATGTAATCTTTATTATGTTTGTTGTGCTTTGTACTTTCGATGAATTTTTATAATAGAACTTGGTATTTTTGGAAGAAAAAAAACCCAGAGAACCCAACCCTCATGAGCATATAATCATAGAACGCTGTAATGTCCTCCGTGATACCAGATTATCATCACACTCGAGCTCATATGTTTTCCACGGTGCCAATAAATGATGCATTGGGAGTGATACTATACTACAAATTTAACGGTGGAGTGCTTTTAAAAATGTTGCAACATTACTTTTTGTCTGAGATAACACATGGGGAGAAAAAATGTTGCAATGGTTTTTCATACGCAATGGAAGAATATCGTGTTCGCTGAAGAAAAAAAAGGGAAAGATACCGTAGTGTCCTGCCCCTTTTTTGCAGGGGGATTAGGGCATTGGATTTTTCAGAATCAATCTGCAGCAATGGCGGCCGTGCCCGTTGGAGCTCCTCCGCCGGCCAAAAGGAAAAAGGAGGGCCCCGATTGCCTGGAAACCTCGCCGGTCCCTCCGGCCATGGTGGGCGCAGACTGGTCCTCGCTCCCATACGACCTCCTCCGCCGCATCGCTGACACCCTCCTGGACACAAACGACGTGGACTGCTACATGGACTTGCGGGCCGTCTGCCGCCACTGGCGCTCCACCACCGACGACCCCCGGAGCGACGCCACCGACCCCCGCTTCCGCCCTCGCCAGTGGATCGTCCTCGACGAGGTCTTCCCGAGCGACACGCGCCGCCTCTTGGTCAACACCTCCAGCGGCCGGTGCCTCCACAGGGAGCTCCCGCAGCTCCGCGACCACCACGTCGTCACCACAACCCTCGGCGGCTTCTTCGTCCTGTCCGACAAGAGCCCTCCCCACGCAGCTCGTGTCTTCAACCCTCTCACCAGTGGCCTCATCCGCTTCAATGCTCCCGTGCCTCCCGAGAGAAAGGTTACCGCCGCCGTCTGCTTCGGCATGGCTTCGCCCATGCTTACCTTATTGTGTGACTCGTCTCGCAAGCATTACACGCCGTAGATTTTGTGAAGCAGAACAAGCAGTTTGTCCTTGCCGCTGACCATCTACCATCTCATCATGAGCTACACCATCAACGTCCGGGATTCTGAACTAGCCTCACAACAAATGCCGTTCGGCGAAGTCTTCGACGAAGACGAGCCATCTCCTATGTTTATGGATGGTGGTCTCCATCTCGACGAGTTGTATCATCAAGGGTGGACAGAGTCATACATCCCTGAAGTACCGTCTATCGACCTTGGGGATGATGACCTGGAGTTCCACTAGCAGAAGTTATAGGGTTGGATCTGATTTTCTACAATTCGCCAACTTCTGAAATTTTCTCCCCTTAATTTTCTGTACGTACGCTTGCAGCCAGGCTTATAAACAGCGGTACGAATGTAATGCTCCCCTGGCGTGTATGATTCAGCTCTTCTACAGCTTTCCTTTTTGTAATATGTTCTTTGTTGGGTTTATGGGCATTACTACGGAATGGCGCATCCCAATTTGTAGCAGTTGAGAACTTAAGATAGACGTTGCTTTGCAGTTCAATAGTTCACCGTTGCTGCTAAATCTTAAGATGTGCTTTGCATATAAAAATTCCTGATGTTTACATATTTTTGCTGTGCATTTATAGATACAGGTAGATTATTAGGTCAGGGTTGCATATTTAGCCCGTACCCTATCGTCGTGTTTCTCTTTCACATTAACATCTACGCACTATCATCTTGCTGGTGCCTTAATTAACAAAGGTAATGGTCGATGATACGAGAGATTGCACTCAAGAATCAAGAATTCAAACTTGTACTACTGCTACTACTCAGTAACGCAGGATAAGAGTAGCAAGGATCTCAGAACTGTAGTTGGAACATAGATCAGAGTGGCCAATGAGTGAGAGTCAGAGGCATATATTTTTGCCTGGCATCATCGAGGTTCCCCACCTCACCTTTGAGGATATCACCCAGAGGTAAGTTTGACCTTTCACCCGAGTGTAGTTGGCCAAATTCAGGAGTAGTACATCCGCGTTGTTTGTCTAGGGGGTTCGGCATGCCCCTTCATCAAAACATGTTCACTCTATACATATTCTAATTTCTTCTTAATGAAAAGACATCGTTCTTGCTGTTTTCTTGGGGAAAAAAGGTCAAACTTAGTTGAGGGAACCAAAGTAGAAAGCAACACATAGTTTAATACTTCATATGCAACAGTTTGAAAAACAAAACAAATTTATTTTTTTCTACTCCCAGTATCTTTTGCATAAATGTTTCTTAACTAGTCTAAAGTGATCAGTTGCATCTGCATTATCATGTTAATTCCAAGCAGAAGAAAAACGCGGTATGATCCAAGAAAAAAAGTCTAATCAACACGTGGATCTCAACCGTGTCAGAAAGTTTTATATGCAAAGCACATCTTAAGTTCATAGCACCAATGGCGAACTGCAAAGCAACATATTTAGATCTCAACTGCAATTGGGGTACAAACTGTATTGGGCCATTCTGCAGTATTGGCAGAAATCCAACGATCAGCAAATTACAAAAGGAAGGTAGTATAAGGGGTGAATGGCGGCTAGGAAGCATTACCACGGTTCCACAAACCACCCGGTTAAAGCACATCTGAAACTTGATTCTTGCCCAGAACAAGATATTGCAGAATTCAGAAGCTGGCGCAAATTGAGCCAACAAAAGATTCTACTCTCAGAAATTAAGCACCAAATTCCACTGCTGAGTAGTATACGTATGACGGTATGAAGTGCACAAAGACCCAAGAGAACATGAAGCAAAAAACAGATAGAAATGGTACAATAGTTTCACTTCCACCAAAGGTAATCTTAAGAAAACAAACAACTAGAGAGAAAACTGGAACCATAGAGATCACTATCTAGATTATTGATCAAAAGCACCGAACAACATCTGCTGCAAGGCAAGTTGGGAATCCCTGAGCCGACAGTGTAGGTCAAGAGAATATGGACAATCGTGTAAGGACGTTCGTCAATGAGAACTAACTGCTTGTTCTGCCTCACGAAATGGATGGTTTTGATTTTTGAACAAAACTAGGTTATTACCGGTACCAGTAGCTTACCCTGCATAGAATAGTGTACATTGTACAAAACCGTCGAAAGTGCTTGCTGCTCCTGTAAGTTTGTGCATTGTACTAATCAATTAACTTTGGAATATTTTCCTCCCCCAGTGATGTTTTTAATAGCATGTTTGAGTTCGACGATTCTAGGGAGAGAAAAACAGTGCAAGTTTGTGCATTTTTTTCTACTCTGGTTGGTATCAAGCTCTTTACTATGAGTTTGTATCTAACTTCACAAGCTGGCTTGTGAAAGTCACCAAGAAGGTACAAAGTAGAGTACAGACCTGATAATTACATTCAGCTACTGCAATAACATCAGTGAGCCTTACCTTGTTACCTGACACTGATGTTATTGCAGTAGCTGAATGTAATTATCAGGTCTGTACTCTACTTTAGAACAGATATTTATACATATGGAGCAGTTCACGGATGATTACCTCTCAAACCACCTGCATGGTCAATAGGTGTGAAAGTATTCATTCCACACCCACGGTGCAATATTGAAGTCTTCCTCAAGAGGACGAAGGTTGGACGGGCAATTATCCAAAGCCGCTGGCCTAAAGTTGCAAAGACATTCAACATCATTGAAGGCTCAATATTCGCCTTCCGCTTCAGCAATTTTCTAGATGAGATTCATCTCTCTTTTTAACGTGTATGATGCTACTTTCCAAAGATATTCAATTGTGGATGTGAAACTTGGTGCTGTTGTGTAATGGCGTAGCTAACTATATGCATATATGGTGTAACTGAGTGCTGAAGCTATCTTATGTTGGACTCAGATGTAATTAAACTATGAAATCCTGGTTGCCATAATACGGACATGAAATATACGGTGTGTTTTATATGAAATGTCAATTTGATTAGTAAATAGATTATCAATAATAGGTCAATTAGCCCGCTTATTGGGGTTTTCTATTGTAGACGGTCTCTCAGACAACACCGTGGGCGGTGAACTCAAAGAGCCCACACAGTTTTTAAAAATTAGGCGTGTTGGATCAATGAACAATCACACACGACTTCCGCCAGATAACTATTTGCGTTAGGCCACTTTGCACAAACGTTTTCACATAAATTGTGTGTGATATACATACAAAACGAAATTTTTTTTGGGATTCATTGTGTGGGTTGTACATAGTGTTGGTGCAATGATAGGCCCCTTATGTTTTAGAGATTGTTGAGATAAACAGTATGGGACTTATGTGTTTGCTAGTGCACACAGAGTAACAGGTCCCTGAAGTATCGAGGAGTTTGATGCAAACGACAAAGATAATCTCCTTGCACGGCAGCGAATGTTATCATCGAAGATAAAGCTAACATGAGTGACCCCTAAAAATTGCTGGAGTTTAAGCAATTGGTTCGATGCATGTTCGAAGCATATGACTGTGCTCGAGGAAGAATGAAGACAGAGATGAAGATGTAGCATTTGTTTCGTTCTTCTTCTTTTTTCATTGAGTCATAGGACCACCGTACTATTAAGAGGGGTGTAGCGTTCGAAGCTTTTATTGTCTGATGCTAAACCCAAACCTATGAAAGCTGTGAGAGAAATCTCTTTGTGCTCCGAGCAAATACTTGCCAGCAAGAGACTGTGATCTTCTTCGTTGCGGGAGATTCGACTCGGACCGAGGAGTTAGCATTACTTGTTCCTCAAGTAATGTTACGTTGCTCCAAAATCCGACCGTTGTGAACGTGTAGGTTGGCCATTGGCTGGACCGCGTGCCAAAATGGTCATTTCCCACCAGGGAAGGCTCCGGCTATAAATAGACACCCCGCGCCGGCTTTGTCCGGTGGCTGCTCCATTTGATTCTGAGAAGATTGTTGAGCAACCCACTCTCTGAGCGATTTGAGTTTAAAATCCACCAAGAGAAAAACCCTAGAGCCGAAGAATTAGATAGTGGTTCAGCATCACTGGAATCTATGTTTAGTACGCTCCGCCTATTACTCTTGAGAGCTGCAAACTCACTAGACGGTTAGGTGTCAATTTGTTCAGAGAACAAGAGTGATTGTGGTTCTCGAAGAAGAAGTTTGTAAAGGTTCGGAGATCGCCTTCAAGTATCTACCACGAGTGATCGGCATCGGTTGACGAATTGATTGTCGAGGAGAATAGGGTGAAGAGAGTTTATCTTCCGTGTTAAGTCACAACCCCTCCAAACAGACGTAGTCCTTGTGCAGAAGGACGAACTGGTCGAACACATACCTTGTCGCCATCGAGCATTATCGGGTATATCTGTCACTCATGTTTACCTTCATTGCGTTTTCACTCGTATAATTTACTTCGATGCGTGTCTTAGCTTTCGTTCAGTACTCTGTTCTAGTTCACTGTGGATTGTTTTGCATTCATTCCGCTGCTGGGTTCTGATAGATTTAAGTTTTTCGTAGAAAATTTAAAACTCCCATTCACCCCCCTCTGGTACACATACTTCGTTCCTACAATTGGTATCAGAGCAAGGTACTCCTTGACTCTACTCATTTTAGTCTAATGACTTTGGAGTTTAAGTATGTCTCCAGTGAACTAGAAGTCGCATCTCAAGATTCCCATATTTGATGGGAGGGACTATCCCTTATGGAAGGAGAAGATGAAGATCCGTCTCCGTGCTATAGATGATGATATGTGGAACGTGATGTAGTTTGGGCTCACAATTGTTGTACCTCAGGCCCCTTCTGATGAAGAAAAGAAGCTCATTCAACTGGATGCTCAAGCCAAAGATGAAATTGGTGGCCATCTCTCTCAGGCACAATTTCTTTGTTATCGCCAATGTGAAACTGCGAAGGATCTGTGGGACATCGTCGAAAAGATTAAAGAAGGAGTTTCAACTCAGAAAGAAGCTCGAATTGATACTCTTCGAGCGAAGTTCAATCGCTTCAAGCGCATTGGAAATGAAAGTTGTCAGCAAACCTTCGACCGCCTCAGTGACATAACAAATGAACTTCAAGGACTCGATGCCAAAGACATCACTGACCATGAAGTTGTGAAGAAACTGCTTCGATCACTTGACACTTCATTTGACACACTCGTTCTGATGATTCGCGAGCGTCCTGATTTCAAAGACCTGAATTCTGCTGATGTCATGGAAAGAATGAACACTCACGAGGAAAAAGAAGAAGAGAAGAGAGATCTGTATGGCTCAACTCAACGCAAAAATCATGCTCTCAAGGCTGTGGCTGATTCCTCCTCAGATGGAAATGCCTAAGAAGATTCAGATGATCCAGAAAGACTCAGCACGGATCTCGAACAGATCACCAAAAGATTCCGACGCTTCCACAAGAAGAGCCAGTTTCAGAAAAGAAGTTTCAAGCAACTCTGGGGTTCAAAATTCAAATCCCTCTGGAGAATACACCTGCTTCGAGTGCAAAAAGCCTGGACACTTCATTTCAGACTCCCCTCTCTAGGAATCTGAAATCCGTGCTAGTGGGAGATATGATTCAGGTAACTATCGAGGCAAAAGCAAGAGCAAGAACTATGACTCCGATGATGAGAAGAAAATGAAGAAATTCTTCAAGAAGAAGGACAACTCCACATCAAAATCTTTGTCAAGATCATCGTCAAGAAATCCTTCCAAGTCCTCCTCCAACTGCAAGAATACCTCTCGCAAGGCCAAGGCATACATCGGCAAGGAGATGGATTCTAAAGAAGAAGAATCGTCTGCCTCCGAAGAAGAAAATGAGTCTGATGAGGCCTTCGACTCAGGCATGGCTGGTATAGCATGTGCCTCTTCTCCTGCAACAAATTTCTTTGGGAACCCGTCAAGCAACGATGAAACTCCTACCTACAGCTTCATGGCCAAGGCTTCAAAAGAAAAGGTATCCTCCAAACATCACAAGGTTCACTCCAGTGACAAATATTCTTCTGATGAGGATGACCATGCTAAGTTAATAAAAATTGCTAACATACAACAAAACTCTCTTGAGAAAATTGAGAAAACGCTCAGGAAATCTGAAGGTTTGTTGGTTGAGGAGACGGAGAAAAATCAGTCGTTGACCGAAGAGTATTCTACTCTCAAGTCACGAATGGATGAACTCTCAACTCGTCATGATTTTCTCTCAGCAGACCATGAAAGATTGACCTACGATTACTTGAAAAGGAAACATGAACTCGAGGCGCTGAGAGAGGCTCATGAAGATTTGATGAGAGAAAATTCTCTTCTCACCCAACATCTTAAAGAGAAACCCGAAGTGCTTGAGCCACCATGTTTAAAATACCTTGAACGAACCAATGCTGGATCAAATGCTGAATCATCTGTTAATGCTAATCCCTCGGTCGAGGAAAAAGGTTCTGTTTCTGATGAAAATGCTAGGTTGAAGGGTCTTCTTCAAACTAGAATGTTCAAATCTCTCAAAGGGCATCAAACCCTCTGTGATGTTTTGAAATCCATCCTTTCACAAAAATCCCAGGAAAGAAGGTATCGGTTTCGAAAGGAAACTAAATGAAGATGGTACGTACTGGGAACCTCATCAATATCCTCAAACTATGTGGGTTCCAACAAAGAGCAAAACACTCGATCTAGCATTACTTTCGGGATACAATTCTCCTATTCCTGAATATCCTGATGATGATTCCTTGGACAACTATAAGTTGTTCAAGAATCAACATGGTGAGACTATTGCTCGCTATGTTGGACCAAACAGCAAAAATGCCCCCCCCCAAAGAAAGCTATTTGGGTGCTAAAGAAAACTGTTGATGATTTGCCTGTGTCTGCTCGACTGACCATGCAGGCACAAAGAATTCGACAGAATGAGTATATTCATACTGGGTACAATCATTATGCTCATGCGTCTAGAAAGAATTTCAACGCGTACTCTTTCAATTATGCCTGCTCCTCATCGAACAACAACTATGCTTATTGAAAGAAATCATTTCCTGCTCGTTCATTTGTTTCGAAGCCACCTACAATGATGTGGGTGGTTAAGAAACCTAATTCTTCTGCAGGACTATGTCTCCGGGTGCACTGAATGGATTATGGACAGTGGATGCACTGGTCATATGACCGCAGACAAGTCGTTGTTTGTCGACCCCAACTTAACTACTTCTCCTTTGAAGTATATCACTTTTGGCGACAACAACAAAGGAAATGTAATTGGGCTAGGTAAAATTGCTATATCCAAGGACAAATCTATTGATGATGTGCTACTTATTCAATCCCTTGGATTCAATCTTATGTCAGTTCACTGGTATAGCGAAGTGCTATACAAATGGTTTTTAACCCCTTTCCGCGACGGCATTTGGAACCGTCGCCAAGTGAGTGTGGGCGATAGGGGGTCCTTCCCACATGACCCGGAAACCGTCAGGGATATGCGTCCATGAGTTTATGCTTATGTCCCATGCAAGAAATGGGGATGAATTTCGAACACCACGGCACCGTGGCTCTCTGGAAAATGTTGAGGTACTTGCTTTTGTAATTCTAGTAAATCCAAAACCCGTCTGAAATTCATGAACCTTGGCATGCTATCATGGAATGGCATCAACATGCTGGGGTAAAAAATATTGTCCCATTTGGGGCAGGTTATGGTATAAGCTTCTCACAAGAGGCATCATGGTTCTGTTAGGGAAATGTGTCACCTTTGTGGACAAAATGATATTCGTCGCCTCTTCTTCCTTTCAATTTTTTCCTGGTGTCAACATAGAACAACAGGAGTGTCGTGTTAAATTTTGGATTTTTTTCGGGATCGTTTGGACATTTTTATATGTTAATTGAGTTTTCTAGGCATTTATGTGCATAATTCAAAATTGAACTACATGCACATGCTCCACTCCATAAAAACGGGTTGCAAAATCAAATATTTGTCCGTGGTTTCAAGATTAAGTCACATACAAGGAATGAGAACGAATGTCAAACACCCTGACACTATCGCTCGGCCGCTAACATAGAGATACATGGTTTTAAAATTCTAGTAAATTGAAAACTCGTCTGAAATTCATGAAACTTGACATGATATCATGGAAAGGCAGCGACATGCCGTGGTAAAAATATTGTCCCATTTGGGGCAGGTGTGGGTATAAGCTTCTCGCAAACCAGAGCTTCTCTCACAACAAGCCTAATGGTTTTGGTAGGGTACGTGCCACCTTGGGGGACGAAACGATATCTGTTGCCTCTTCTTACTTTCAAAATGTTTCTCGTGTCAACATAGAACAACACGAGTGTTGTGTCAATTATTGGGATTTTTCGTGGTCCGCTTGGACATTTTTATACATTAACTGAGTTTTCATGCATTCATGTGCATCATTCAAATTTGAACTACAGGCACATGCTCTAGTGCATATAAATTAGTTGAAAATTCAAATCTGTGTCCTTGGTTGCATGCTTACGTCCCATGCAAGAAATGGGAATGAATGTCAAACACCCTGCCACCGTCACTCGGCCGCAACCATTGAGATACCTGGTTTTTAAATTCTAGTAGGTCCAAAGCTCGTGTTAAATTCATGAAACTTGGCATGCTATCATGGAGGCGCATCAACATGACGTGGTAATTTTTTTGTCCCATTTGGGGCAGGTTTGGGGATATGCTTCTCAGAAACCAGAGCTTCTCATAACAAGTCTGATGGTTTCGGTAGGGAACGTCCCACCTTTGGGGACGAAACGATATCCATTGCCTCTTATTGCTTTCAAAAATTTTCTCGTGTCAACATAGAACAACAGGAGTGTTGTGTCAATTTTTCGGATTTTTCGAGGTTCGTTTGGACATTTTTATGCATTAATTGAGTTTTCAATGCATTTATGTGCATAATTCAAATTTGAACTACATGCACATGCTCTAATGCATATAAATTGGTTGAAAATTCAAATATGTGTCCTTGGTTGCATGCTTAGGTCCCATGAAAGAAATGGGAATGAATGTCAAACACCCTGCCACCGTCACTCGGTCGCAAACATTGAGATACCTGGTTTTTAAATTCTAGTAAATCCAAAACTCATATGAAATTCATGAAACTTGGTATGCTATCATGGAGCGGCATCAACATGCCGTGGTAAATTTTTTGTCCCATTTGGGGCAGGTTTGGGTCTAAGCTTCTCACAAACCAGAGCTTCTCACAACAAGCCTGATGGTTTCGGTAGGGAATGTGCCACCTTTGGGGAGGAAACGATATCTGCTGCCTCTTATTGCTTTCAAAAAATTTCTAGTGTCAACATAGAACAACAGGAGTGTTGTGTTAAATTTTGGAATTTTCCGGGGTTCGTTTGGACATTTTTATACATTAACTGGGTTTTCTAGGCATTTTATGTGCATAATTCAAATTTGAACTACATGCACATGCTCCGGTGCATATAAATTGGTTGAAAAATCAAATCTTTGTCCTTGGGTGCATGCTTAGGTCACATGCAAGATTATGGGAATGAATTTCAAACATCAGGGCACTGCTGATTGCCGACAAAACATTGAGATACTTTGTTTTTAAATTCTGGCAAATCCAAAACTCGTCTGAAATTCATGAAACTTGGCATGCTATCATGGAATGGCACCCGACATGCTATGGTATTTTTCGTGTCCATTTTGAGAGAAGGCGCACTCGAATAACAGCCAACAAAGGCATTTTGAAACAAATAGCTGCCACTCTAACATCGCAAATGTTTGTATAATTCAAAACATGTGCATTATGTTAACCATTCACGTGACGCCACGTGTCTTGGTTTTAATGGCTATAGGAGGTGCCGTGCGGACAACTGCTTGACTGAACGGGAGGCATGCGAGAGCAGTCCGATGCGCAGGCTAACCGAGAGGCGTGCAAGCAGTCCTCCAATGCGCAGGCTCACCGGGAAGCGTGCGAACTATACGCTGCGCAGGTTCACTGGGAAGCGAGCCCTTTGACTTCCATGGTCACCCGCCTTCCTCTCCATTGATGGCACCCGATCAGCCGCTTAATACCGGCGGCCTTACTGTTCGCCTCCCATTTCCATCCCTCCCGCAGACCTCCACCAACGCCATGGCACAAAAGGATCGTCTGCCACTAGTCTTCAAGTTTGGTGAAGTCGACTCCGAGCTGGAGGAGATAGAAAAAGGAGGAATGGGGCCTCATGGACATGGCCCAGAACGAGCTAGCCGCAGCGGTTGCTGCCCCCGCTCCCGTCCCAGCTCCCATCCCCGCGCCCGCGCCAGCGACCATCCCCATAGCATTGACGGGCTGGTCGCCGAGCACTATCACAGAGATGGAAGCCACGGGCGTCAGTGTGGTCTCCGCCAACCCACGCGAACTCGTGTACATGCCAGTGCCAGCGCCCATGCCCGTGCCCATGCGCGCCCCTCTGATGTCTACTACACAACGTTCTTCTTCTAGACGTTGTTGGGCCTCCAAGTGCAGAGGTTTGTAGGATAGTAGCAAATTTCCCTCAAGTGGATGACCTAAGGTTTATCAATCCGTGGGAGGCGTAGGATGAAGATGGTCTCTCTCAAACAACCCTGCAACCAAATAACAAAGAGTCTCTTGTGTCCCCAACACACCCAATACAATGGTAAATTGTATAGGTGCACTAGTTCGGCGAAGAGATGGTGATATAAGTGCAATATGGATGGTAGATATAGGTTTTTGTAATCTGAAAGTATAAAAACAGCAAGGTAACTAATGATAAAAGTGAGCGAAAACGGTATTGCAATGCTTCGAAACAAGGCCTAGGATTCATACTTTCACTAGTGCAAGTTCTCTCAACAATGATAACATAACTGGATCATATAACTATCCCTCAACATGCAACAAAGAGTCACTCCAAAGTCACTAATAGCGGAGAACAAACGAAGAGATTATTGTAGGGTACGAAACCACCTCAAAGTTATCCTTTCTGATCGATCTATTCAAGAGTCCGTAGTCAAATAACATGAAGCTATTCTTTCCGTTCGATCTATCCTAGAGTTCGTACTAGAATAACACTTTAAGACACAAATCAACCAAAACCCATATGTCACCTAGATACTCCAATGTTACCTCAAGTATCCGTGGGTATGATTATACGATATGCATCACACAATCTCAGATTCATCTATTCAGCCAACACAAAGAACTTGAAAGAGTGCCCCAAAGTTTCTACTGGAGAGTCAAGACGAAAATGTGTGCCAACCCCTATGCATAAGTTAACGAGGTCACTGAACCCGCAAGTTGATCACCAAAACATACATCAAGTGAATCACGTGAATATCCCATTGTCACCACAGATAAGCACATGCAAGGCATACATCAAGTGTTCTCAAATACTTAAAGACTCAATCCGATATGATAACTTCAAAGGGAAACTCAATCCATTACAAGAGAGTAGAGGGGGAGAAATATCATAAGATCCAACTATAGCAGCAAAGCTTGCGGTACATCAAGATCGTGCCAAATCAAGAACACGAGAGAGAGATCAAACACATAGCTAGTAGTACATACCCTCAGCCCCGAGGGTGAACTACTCCCTCCTCATCATGGAGAGCGCCGGGATGATGAAGATGGCCGCCGGTGATGATTTCGCCCTACGGCAGGGTGCCGGAACAGGGTCCTGATTGGTTTTTGGTGGCTACAGAGGCTTGCGGCGGCAGAACTCCCGATCTAGGTTTCTTTCTGGGGTTTCTGTAATTATAGGAATTTTTGGCGTCGGGAACAAGTTAGGGGGGTCTCCAAGTCATCCACGAGATAGGGGGCGTGCCCAGGGGGTAGGGCGCGCCCTCCACCCTCGTGGATGGCTCGGGACTCTTCTGGCCCAACTCTTTTACTCCGGGGGCTTCTTTTGGTCAATAAAAAATCATCAAAAATTGGCACGTCAATTGGACTCCGTTTGGTATTCCTTTTGTGTAAAACTCAAAAACAAGGAAAAAAACAGAAACTGGCACTGGGCTCTAGGTTAATAGGTTAGGCCCAAAAATCATATAAAATAGCATAAAAATGCATATAAAACATCCAAGATGGATAATATAATAGCATGGAACAATAAAAAAATTATAGATATGTTGGAGACGTATCAAGCATCCCCAAGCTTAATTCCTGCTCGTCCTCGAGTAGGTAAATGATAAAAACAGATTTTTTATGTGGAATTCTACCTAACATATTTATCAATGTAATCTTCTCTATTGTGGCAAGAATATTCAGATCCATAAGATTCAAAACAAAAGCTTAATATTGACATGAAAACAATAATACTTCAAGCATACTAACAAAGCAATTATGTCTTCTTAAAATAACATGGCCAAAGAAAGATTATCCCTACAAAATCATATAGTTTGGCTATGCTCCATCTTCTTCACACAAAATATTTAAATCATGCACAACCCCGGTTTCAGCCAAGCAATTGTTTCATACTTTAGTATTCTCAAACTTTTTCAATCTTCACGCAATACATGAGCGTGAGCCATGGACATAGCACTATAGGTGGAATAGAATATGGTGGTTGTGGAGAAGACAAAAAGGAGAAGATAGTCTCACATCAACTAGGCATATTAATGGGCTATGGAGATGCCCATCAATAGATATCAATGTGAGTGAGTAGGGATTGCCATGCAACAGATGCACTAGAGCTATAAATGTATGAAAGCTCAACAAAAAACTAAGTGGGTGTGCATCCAACTTGCTTGCTCATGAAGACCTAGGGCATTTGAGGAAGCCCATCGTTGGAATATACAAGCCAAGTTCTATAACGAAAAATTCCCACTAGTATATGGAAGTGACAAAATAAGAGACTCTCTATAATGAAGATCATGGTGCTATTTTGAAGCACAAGTGTGGAAAAAGGATAGTAGCATTGTTCCTTCTCTCTTTTTCTCTCATTTTTTTTATTTTTTTAGAGACTCCCCTCTTTTTTTTGGAGACTCTTTCTCTTTTTTTGGAGACTCTTTTTCTCACACGGGACAATGCTCTAATAATGAAGATCATCACACTTCTGTTTATTTACAACTCAAGAATTACAACTCAATACTTAGAACAAAATATGACTCTATATGAATGCCTCCCGCGGTGTACCAGGATGTGCAATGAATCAAGAGTGACATGTATGAAAAATTATGAATGGTGGCTTTGCCACAAATACGATGTCAACTACATGATCATGCAAAGCAATATGACAATGATGGAGCGTGTCATAATAAACGGAACGGTGGAAAGTTGCATGGCAATATATCTCGGAATGGCTATGGAAATGCCATAATAGGTAAGTATGGTGGCTGTTTTGAGGAAGGTATATGGTGGGTGTATGGTACCGGTGAAAGTTGCGCGGTACTAGAGAGGCTAGCAATGGTGGAAGGGTGAGAATGCGTATAATCCATGGAGTCAACATTAGTCATAAAGAACTCACATACCTATTGCAAAAATCTACAAGTCATCAAAACAAAGTACTACTTGCCTGCTCCTAGGGGAAGGGTTGGTAGGAGTTAACCATCACGCGATCCCGACCTCCACACATAAGGAAGACAATCAAAGAAACACCTCATGCTTCAAATTTGTTACACAACGGTTACCATACGTGCATGCTACAGGACTTGCAAACCTCAACACAAGTATTTCTTAAATTCACAATTACTCCACTAGCATGACTCTAATATCACCATCTTCATATCTCAAAACAATCATAAAGAATCAAACTTCTCATAGTATTCAATGCACTTTATATGAAAGTCTTTACTATATCCCTCTTGGATGCCCATCATATTAGGACTAAATTCATAACCAAAGCAAATTACCATGTTGTTTAAGACTCTCAAAATAATATAAGTGAAGCATGAGAGTTCATATATTTCTTCAAAATAAAAACACCGCCGTGCTCTAAAAATATATAAGTGAAGCACTAGCGCAAATGACAAACTACTCCAATAGATATAAGTGAAGATCAATGAGTAGTCGAATAATTATGCAACTATGTGGAGACTCTCTAACATTTAAGAATTTTGTTGGAAATATGAGCAAATTACTACGAGATTTAATCCGAATAAACAGAAGATAGATCATGACAGCAATAGCAGAGATTAAACTAATCATGCGAACCAGCATAGTAGATGAACAGATCACATCTAAGGCACATACTAGAAACATGAATTCTACCACGATCTCGAACAAGAAGGATAGAATCACATACGATGCAGCGGGTGCAGCACCGCCGACGTTGACGTTGTCGCCCATGTCGTCGAGGATGAGGCTGCCGAGGTCGGGGAAGAAGTCATTGTTGGCGAAGTCGTCGCTGCCAGCAGTCGCGCGAGTGCGCTCCCCAAAAACCTGATCGCCCCTCTCCCGTACAGGATCACGAGAGGCGGGGTTCCGGAGGCCTGTTGTCCCTTCTCCCGGTGCACGCCGAAAGGAGGGATGGAGAAGACTTGCTTGGCGGCGCAATGATCTGGAACGGTGGTGCGAAACCATACGAAGCGGCGGCGGCTAGGGTAGATGTCTGCCTGACTATATAGTGCGGGCCGGGTAGGTCGTGGGAGTAAACCCCACGTCCAAGTCGTCACGATCCAAAAGAATCGGAAACAGTTTAGTAATTAACGCGTCTGTTAATTATTAATTAATGACTCATTATTTTTTCCTGAGCAGCAAAAATATAGACACGTGCATAGCTCTGTCCTCGGCTCGGCTCAATCCCGCAACCCACGACGCGGCGCGTCGTGACGAGGCATGGCGTGGCGAGGCGAGCGAGGAGGAGGAGCGCGCATGTAGGTCTCCTCTTCTCATGCTCATACAGGTGGTAGAAGAGCTCACCGTATAAAGAGGTGCAACTCTCACTCAACCTACGTGGTGGGACTAAACTTTAGTCTCACTCACTCCACTCATATGTGTGCATGAATGGGCCAAGAGAATTACAGAATTTTAGTTGGGCTTTGGGCCAACGGCCTACTAGCAAAATTCCAACAAATTTCAGATCTTGGTATTTTATTCAAACAGCAAGCAAAACAAAAGAAAATAAAATGACGCTCCAAGCAAAACACATATCATGTGGTGAATAAAAATATAGCTCCAAGTAAAGTTACCGATGAATGAAGACGAAAGAGGGGATGCCATCCGGGGCATCCCCAAGCTTAGGCTCTTGGTTGTCCTTGAATATTGCCTTGGGGTGCCTTGGGAATCCCCAAGCTTAGGCTCTTGCCACTCCTTATTCCATAGTCCATCGAATCTTTACCCAAAACTTGAAAACTTCACAACACAAAACTCAACAGAAAACTCGTATGCTCCGTTAGTATAGGAAAATAAATCACCACTTTTGGTACTGTTTTGAACTCATTCTAAATTCATATTGGTGTAATATCTACTGTATTCCAACTTCTCTATGGTTCATACCCTCCGATACTACTCATAGATTCATCAAAATAAGCAAACAACACATAGAAAACAGAATCTGTCAAAAAACAGAACAGTCTGTAGTAATCTGTAACTCTCGAATACTTATGTAAATCCAAAAATTCTGAAATAAATTGGCGAACGTGAGGAATTTGTCTATTAATCTTCTTAAAAAAGAATCAACTCAAAAGCACTCTTCTCTAAAAAATGACAGCTAATCTTGTGAGCGCAAAGTTTCTGTTTTTTACAGCAAGATCACATTAACTTTCACCCAAGTCTTCCCAAAGGTTCTACTTGTCACTTTATTGAAACAAAAGCTATAAAACATGATTACTACTGTAACTTAATCATATGGACACACAAAAACAGTAGGGGTAAATATTGGGTTGTCTCCCAACAAGCGCTTTTCTTTAATGCCTTTCTAGCTAGGCATGATGATTTCAATGATGCTCACATAAAAGATAAGATTTGAAACATAAAGAGAGCATCATGAAGAATATAACTAGCACATTTAAGCCTAACCCACTTTCTATGAATAGGGATTTTTTGACCAAACAACTTATGGGAACAAGAACTAACTAGCATAGGAAAGCAAAACAAGCATAGCTTCAAGATTTTCAACACATAGAGAGGAAACTTGATATTATTGCAATTCCTACAAGCATATGTTCCTCCTTCATAATAAATTTCAGTAGCATCATGAATGAATTCAACAATATAAATATCACATAAAACACTATTTTCATGATGCACAAGCATATAAATTTTATTACTCTCCACATAAGCAAAATTCTTCTTATTCGGAATAGTGGGAGTATCATAAGAAACTCGAATACTATAAATTGTTTCCACATTAAAAGAGTAATGTTCAGAAAAAGGGTAATCATAATCATGACAAGCTTTATAAATATAATCATCACTACTTTTTATAGCATAAGTGTCATCACAATAATCATCATAAGTAGCAACTTTGTTTTCATCATAATCAATTGAAACCTCTTCCAAGATAGTGGAATCATTACTAAATAAAGACATGACCTCTCCAAATCCACTTTCATAATTTTCACAATAAGATTGAACACCCTCCAAAATAGTGGGATCATTACTTCCTAAAGTTGACACTCTTCCAAACACACTTTCATCAATACAATCATCATAAATAGGAGGCATGCTATCATCATAATAAATTTGCATATCAAAACTTGGGAGGTTAAAAATATCATCTTCATAAAACATAGCATCCCCAAGCTTGGGACAAACATTAATTGCAGCAAATAAATTCTCAAACATGTCATTCTCATCAAACATAGCATCTCCAAGCTTGGGCCTTCGCATATCATAAGCATAATCACTCTCATCATTAATAGTATGGATATCACCAATAGTATAGCAATTATCATCATCACAATGAGTAATAGGAGCAACATCATTTGGGAGGGATACCTTTTTACCTTTTCTTCTCCGTCTTTTCTTTTTCTTCTTCACATTATGTGTTGGTTTAATCCTCTTTTTGGAGCTCCTTATTAATGAGATTGGTTGAATAGAAAGCTCCTCCTTGTTACCTGATTCATCATAAGAAAGAATAGGAGGATACGGGGAAACCTCTTCCCTTTCATTAGTATTCTCTTCATCTTCTATTTGTTTTCTTGTCTTTACGTAATTGGCAATATAAGGATTTTCAATGCAATTCACCGCACAATACATATAAATTTCCTCAACATGCAACAAAGAGTCACTCCAAAGTCACTAATAGCGGAGAACAAACGAAGAGATTATTGTAGGGTACGAAACCACCTCAAAGTTATCCTTTCTGATCGATCTATTCAAGAGTCCGTAGTCAAATAACATGAAGCTATTCTTTCCGTTCGATCTATCCTAGAGTTCGTACTAGAATAACACCTTAAGACACAAATCAACCAAAACCCATATGTCACCTAGATACTCCAATGTTACCTCAAGTATCCGTGGGTATGATTATACGATATGCATCACACAATCTCAGATTCATCTATTCAGCCAACACAAAGAACTTTAAAGAGTGCCCCAAAGTTTCTACTGGAGAGTCAAGACGAAAATGTGTGCCAACCCCTATGCATAAGTTAACGAGGTCACTGAACCCGCAAGTTGATCACCAAAACAAACATCAAGTGAATCACGTGAATATCCCATTGTCACCACAGATAAGCACATGCAAGGCATACATCAAGTGTTCTCAAATACTTAAAGACTCAATCCGATACGATAACTTCAAAGGGAAACTCAATCCATTACAAGAGAGTAGAGGGGGAGAAACATCATAAGATCCAACTATAGTAGCAAAGCTCGCGATACATCAAGATCGTGCCAAATCAAGAACACGAGAGAGAGAGAGAGATCAAACACATAGCTACTGGTACATACCCTCAGCCCCAAGGGTGAACTACTCCCTCCTCGTCATGGAGAGCGCCGGGATGATGAAGATGGCCACTGGTGATGATTTCCCCCTCCGGCAGGGTGCCGGAACAGGGTCCCGATTGGTTTTTGGTGGCTACAGAGGCTTGCGGCGGCGGAACTCCCGATCTAGGTTTTCTTCTGGGGGTTTCTATATTTATATTAATTTTTGGCGTCGGGAACAAGTCAGGGGTGTCTCCGAGTCATCCACGAGATAGGGGGGCGCGCCCAGGGGGGTAGGGCGTGCCCTCCACCCTCGTGGATGGCTCGAGACTCTTATGGCCCAACTCTTTTACTCCGGGGGCTTCTTTTGGTCCGTAAAAAATCATCAAAAATTGGCATGCCAATTGGACTCTGTTTGATATTCCTTTTCTGTAAAACTAAAAAACAAGGAAAAAACAGAAACTGGCACTAGGCTCTAGGTTAATAGGTTAGTCCCAAAAATCATATAAAATAGCATAAAAAGGCATATAAAACATCCAAGATGCATAATATAATAGCATGGAACAATAAAAAATTATAGATATGTTGGAGACATATCACCCTCCACCCACCGCGGCGCCGGTCCCCGTGCGTTTGGCTGCACCCACCGCGCCCGTGCCCGTGCGCGCGCCCCCCTTAGCGGCATCGGACGCCGCCGTCGACCGCTACCTCTCAGCGCCGCCAGCTGCCGTCCTCCCGCGCCCCGCCCGTCTATCGCGCGACGACATGATGTTTGATTTACAAGTGAAGAACATTCTGTGCTGCATTGAAGACTTCAACAACGGCATCCCGGAGGACGAGAACGACAACGACGACACGGCACGCCGCCTCCGCCGCCGACGGATTTTTTTTTCTTGGGTTTAATACTGTATCTTGATCATATGAATATAAATTCGTAGTATGACTGAATGAAAGATATGGTCTGAGCGAACTTGCGTTTTTCTCTCTTAATGTACAGACTTGTCAAATGATTTTCTTTTGAAAAAGACGTCAATGGTTTTTAAATATAAAACACTCATCGCAAACGTTTTAGTTAGAACACCCGTATGCAAACCGACAGCTTCCCTAGGAAGCCAAGGGAAAATGTGCCGAGCAGGATTTGTGCAGCTCTTGATCGCAAACGTTTTAGATAGAACACCCGTATGCAAAGTGAGAGCAGGATTTGTGCATCTCTTCAATACAAACGGTTCTATTGGATGACCCGTGTGCAATCACTTGCAAACAATTTGGTAAGATTTGCATCTGTCATCACTACTAGGGAAAACCCTAGCAGTAGCGCGTGTTTAAAGCCTATCAGTAGTGCGGGGTGCGGCGCTACTAGTAAGGCGCTACAGCTAAAGGTTAGCAGTAGCGTGGGTTGGACCGCGCTACTGCTATATTGACTTAGTAGCAGGGCTTTGTAGTATGAGCGCTACTGGTAATTAGTAGTAGCGCTTCTCCCAGAATGCGCTACTACTATTATTTCGTATTTCTTTTTTTTTCATGTTGTATTCATACACCTTTATACAAGTTTTCATACCGCAGCAATTTAGAGAATGGTTTTACATCATAATGAGTTATTACATCACTAGGAGAAAGAACCGTGGACTAGTTTCAAGTGGATGGACATGCACTTGAAACTAATCCGCGGTTCTTTCACCCAATGATATAATATATCATCATCATCATCATCATCATATCATTAACAACTTATCATCATAATACATCATTGTCATATAACACCTCCTCATGATCATCGTTTTCATCAATGAGGGTCACTAGACATAATCACAAATACTCATCATCATTAACTCTCATAAACATATTGTACCTCATAGGACCTACTACATTATCTTAGGACCTACTACCTTAGCACATGATCATGAGTATTAGCTAGGACCTACTACCTTCTCCTAGGTAAAATAGCATAAAACAAGATAGCCCATGACTCTCCATTATGGAGAATGGAGATTATCCTGTCTCCAATTCTTGCCTTTCGCACAATCTTGCTTCCAAGAACCTCCTTACGACTATCCATACATTTTTTCCATTCTTTGATTACCATGTGTTCACCGGTTTTGGAAATCCGATATGGACAGGTGAGACTCGTAGGATGACCTGGCTGTATGTTCAAAACATCAAGGCGACTATTCTTGTACATCAAATGAGGCACACAATCCATCGGGATTTTCTGTTGAAAAACATAGTAATTATTTCGTAGTTAGCAATGTAGTTCAATTTTAGAAGTATGCAAAAGATGCACGGATGTCGTATTGGTAAAAAATCTTACCAGGATATCTCCATGGAAGTTATAGTGGTTCAACACGTGCACTAGTGGCACGTATTCACCATAATTTGGAGGAGTTCGATAAAAGGCATTGTAATTCTCAAGATCAGTACAATATGCGACCAGATGACTTTTCTCCTGATAAGTTAACTCAGAGCCTTCAGTGTAGTTGGTTCTGTCTACCATCTTCCGCACATTCTTTGAAGAATGAAAGTAAGCTATCAATGGAAATAAGCTGTCAACTATTTTGAAATTAAAAATATAAATTACTTAATAACTATGTTTGAGAAGCTCACATAGGGGAATAATTGGAAGCGTATCAACAAGGACCCAAATGTCCAGATTGTTTTCGGCGGTGTCAGGATCACCAAGATCCGTGGTGACAAGCATACCCGCATAAAAACCATACATCTCGCAAAGTGCTTCCCAACTCTTGCAATAAAAATGGGTTACGCTCTCAGAATTGTACAGATTTACTTCAAAATCCATACCATGATGGGCCCTTAGGTGAATTTTCTTCGTTCCATACTTTCATGGTCTTCAAAACCCATCCTCTCCAAGACATAGCGTCTTGCATAGCATGGGATAAGCTAGTCGAATTGCAAAAGATGAAAAGTACACGTTGAAATAGTTGAAGTCGTGCTTAATTACGAAAAAAAACACTTGTCATCGTTGCGTACCATTTCAACATCGAAGGTCTCCTCGAGCTTAATGCTGAAGCGCCGATCTTCGTCCAGGTCAAGGAACCTGTCGCACATACCTCGGTCGTCGTGGCACCAGTCGCACTCCCCCGGGAGACTTTCGTCGTCCGAGTACGACATTTCCTATGTTCATAATTCAAAGATTAAACTTGTACAATTAAATATACGTACACAAAAACTAAATTAGAACATTATCATTCATCACGGGTTGACTATCGGTCTGTCGAGTCTTTTCTTGAAAACTCGCAACTCACATGGTATATATATTCGACCGTCGGTGATGGTAGCTCCTCCTTTCATTCCCGAGTGCATTACACCAAATTGTCTAGCACACGGGAACGAAAGAGAAGCTATCCCCACGACAACAGTCGGGATACTTCGTCCTCACATATATGGTGGAGACTCCCTCACTGATTCCTCTCTCACATTTGTGACCGTCGGTGAAGAAGGAGAAACGACCCCCATGACAACAGTCGGGATTCTTCGGCCTCGACAGACTTAAAGTCAACCCGAAATATCGTTTAATTATCTTTCTAGAAAATCCAGGCCACTCGATATTTCCTACATATTCTAGCACAAGTCATGCCAAAATTCACGGAAAATTCCGGCATGAACTTTGCTAAAAAATGACATATCGAGCGCCTAAAATTTGCCGGAACGGAAATTAATCAACACTCCGGCAAAACAGAGGCCACTCGAAGGTGTAACTTGAACATGACCGGCCACTTGGGCAACCACATGTCCTATTTGAGCAACACAAGATATTCATGTTTGGCTGGTCTCACCTCGAGGTTGGAGGGGGTCGGTGATGGGGACGACGGCGGGGATGATGGAGGGGCTCCTTGATTTTCTGCAAAAACAAAAACTCTATAAGTTATCGCTAATACACGCCGAATAGTATCATACATATAACATCACTAATACAACTAAAACCGTAGCGAACGATGGGTATCGACGTTGATGCGGGAATAATTGCTTAAACTAAAAAAATAAAAACAAATGTGACATGTTCAACTAGTTTATTAATTCAACTAGTTCTTACTAAATATAAACTTACTATAAATAGAAATAAACTAGTTCTTTCTAAAAATAAACTAGTTCAACTAGTTATATTAATTTTCTTACTAAAAATACATTAGTTGTATTAATTCAACTAGTTCTTACTAAAACTAAACTAGTTCAACTAGTTTATTAATTTACTTACTAATTATTTTAAACACTTACTAAAAACAGTAAAAAAACTACATTATACAATAGTAAAAAACTACAGTAAAAAACAGAAAAAAAAGAGATGGGGTCGGGGGAGACGGCGGCACCGAGGCACGGCGAGGCGGGGTCGGGGGAGACGGCGGCGAGGCGGGTCGAGGGAGACGGCGGCGGAGAGCGAGGGCAGGGGCTCCGACAAAGTTGAGGAGGAGGAGGCACAGGTGCGCGGCGACGTCGAGGGCAGACTCCGGCGGAGAGCGAGGGCTGGGGCTCCGGCGAGGGCGAGGGCAGGGGCTCCGGCGGAGCTGACGAGGGGAGAAGAGAGAGTGGGGAATTGGGGGAGGAAGCAGAGGAGGGAAGCCCGCGTGGGGTGTTAGATCAAAATAGCTTTAGCAGTAGCGTGGGAAACGAAAACGCGCTGCTGCTAAAATACGTAGCAGCAGCGCGCTCCTAACAAACATGCTGCTGCTAAGCTGGGCCCGTCCTGTGGACAAGTTCAAACTTAGCAGTAGCGCCCTACACTAAAAGTGCGGTGCTACTAATTTTATAGCAGTAGCGCGGTTTGTAGAAGGGCGCTGCTACTATACCTAGCATGTCGGCAACAGTCTGGCAATTATACTAGTAGCGCGTTTTATTCCTGCCGCGCTACTGCTAAGTGGATAGGAGTAGCGCCCTTTATGTCAATGCGCTACTGCTAAGTAGCAGTAGCGCCTCATTTTAACACGCGCTACTGGTAATATTCTGTGTATAAGGTTTTCCCTAGTAGTGCATATTGGGTATGTTGCCATTTGTCAAACTGGAAAGATTGACATTTGTTGATCTAGTAACATTGTCATTTGTCAACCTTGTAACACTGCGATTTGTCAAAATATGAAGCTAAAAATCACTAGCAGTATCTAATTTTTGTAACTAAAATTCAGTAACTAAGCATAGATTTCATTCATATATTAAACAGTCGTTCTTTATACAAACAGTTCAACTCGACAGCTGAACCGACCAAACTTTTCACCAATTGTTGCCAACCATGTACTGAAATAGCTAGTTCTACTTTATATACTAGCTAATTTCAAGTACGTTATATAGTTCCACCACATCTATAGTCAAATGAACTGAACAAAATAGCCCCTAAATACTGCTGCTGCTGCTGCTGCTACTACTACTACTACTACTACTACTACTACTACTACTACTACTACTACTACTACTACTACTACTACTACTACTACTACGGAGGGGATTTGTACTACTTCCGGCAGCCTCTCCTCTGCCGAGCACGCTCAGTAACAGGCAGAGGAGGAGGAGCCTACCGACGAGCTGGACAACTGCAATAGAGTGCCTGCCGCTGCTGCACCTTCAGCGACGCTCACCTCGAACTCCCTCTGCCGCTCCACACGACCCCTCTCGAAGCGGTGGTTCTCCTCGTAGATCTCCTGATTCCTCGCCTCTGAGGAAGCGTGTACCACGGCCACAGCGGCGGTAAGGCTCTTTGCGTGCTCGACGAGGCGCTCCTCCTCCTCCCGCAGGAACTCGGTGTAGCACGCAAGGTCGCTGACGCACGTGCGGGCATCCACCTCCGCCTCCCGCCTTCGGGCGGCGGTGGCAGAGCGGGTGATGACCCCGACGGTCGACGATGGGCTGGCAGCCACGGCGGCTGATGATGGGGTGGCGGCCACGACCACCACCTCTTGCCTTCGGGCCGAGGTGGCGGAGCGGGTGATGGCCATGGGGGCCGGCCGTGGGGTGGCGGCCACGACGGCCACCTCCTGCCTTCGGGCTGTGGCGGCGGAACGGGCGATGGCCCTGGCTTTCGATGGTGGTGTGGCTGTAACGGTGGCCGGCAACAGCTGCCGACGGGCAGCGGCGGCGGAGCGTGTGGTGGGTGTTCCGCGCACACCCAACAGGGACGCCACACGCACTACACGACGCCGGAGACTGCGCCGCCGCCGCGGTGTAGCCTCCCAGATGGAGCTGTCCTCTGATGACGGCGGAGTGGCTGAGCGACTACGATGGACCAGTGCCATTGGCGATTGTGGGCGAAGCAGACGAGATAAGCTACAGGGAGGGAGGGGAAAATGCGACGCAGGACTCGTCGACCGTGAGGGTTTATAATAGGCCAGTAAGCATTGGGATTTTGGGGGATTTCACCGAGTCGGGCGGGAAGCTTGCGCGGGAACGGGCTCACCGACGATTCATTGGCGCTACCGTTTGGCCAAAAGAATGCCCGCGCACGCTGCGCAAGCTTGCACTGTAAGCCGTCTGCGGCAGCTGGGTGACAAGACGTGTGAGAGGAGGACGAAAGGCCACGTACACATACAACTAATAAAAAAACGTTTGCCATTTAATTACCTACTATACCCCCGTCCTGGTTTATAAGTAGGATTTAACTAATAAAATACGAATGCATGTCGCCAAAGATTATATAGTTGGATTCGTATTTGAACATAGTTTCCAATTATATAATTTTTATAACATGCATTAACATTTTGTTGGTTAAATTTGTGGGCAAAGTATGGCACAGAATATAAAGGGGACTATAGACCAAGATGGAGGTAGTAGCACACGGCCGCTCTCTACGCAGCGACGCAACTGTCGGCCGGCTTGTAATCGACCATTTCCTGCGTGTTCAACTGCTCTATGCGTGTGGTTGCTTGCGATTGAGGAGGCTGCGGCACGCTCTGCTCGCGTCCTGCCACACGCGCTCTGCTCTCGCGTCCCTCCGGGTGCTCTGCCCTCGTCCCTCCACGCGCGCTGCTAGTGTTTGGGGCCGGCGCACGATCATGCACGTTCGTGTGCATGCGGTTGCACCGGGCGCGGCGCGACAAACTGCCATAGCAATAAGCACCCCCACGATGACACATACGAAGAGGACATCCAGCGGTTGCAATGGCGATCCCCATGGCTCCAATGGCGCTCCCAGCGGCCGCCGACGATAACGGCGGGTAGTTCACCACGCATCACGTAGTGGACGCCCACGTGAGGGGGAAGGCCCTCTCGGCGGTGTACACGAATGATCCGGTCTCGGTGGAGATCTCCATCTAAACTATGGAGCAGCTCCTTGCCGAGGACAAGTACCAAGTGGTCCGCTTCGACCTCGAGTACACCATCGGTCGTGCCGGGCACGATCAGAAGGTTGCCGTCGCCTAGTTGTGCGTGCGACATGACATCCTTTTCTACCACTACCACCTGGCCACAAGGCCTTGCGAGCGTTTCTCCAGGTTTATCAACAGCTCCGACTACAATTTCACTACGGTGGACACCACCAACGATCTAAAAAGCGCTCAAGGTTTCGGGCTTGAAATGCCAGAATCTTGTCAACATTCAAGACCACTGCAAGGTCTGGGGCAGTGACAACAACAAAAAGAACTCCCTGGTTGACCTCGCCTCGGCCATCATCGACCCCTACTACATGAAGATGAAGGTTGAGAGCAAGAAGGACAAGAACACCTGGCACAGTGTCTGGCATGAGAGACTGGATGAACAACACGTCACATACGCGGCCAAGGACGCGTACACAAGCTACGAGATGTACAAGCGGATCGTTGACATGAGGGAGTGTCTTCTTCCTGCCCAGACGAGGGATCGAGCCACAGAGCAGTGGCGGGAGCATCACAAGAAGTAGATGACTAGACGATCGTTTCACCTAGTTTAGAATGCATACAATTGTTTATTGAGGTGTGTGTGAATTATCTGTATATTTACTTATGTAATTCTTCTATAGACAGAGAAAATCACACGGCTTATTAGCAGCAATCGTCTGTGTTATTATTTGTCTTCGCACACATTTCTTATTACAGACCTGTCTGCCGCGTATCACACACATCTTGTTCAGTTGAACCGTTTCTAGTGTGTTGCCTAATCACACACAGTTCATCCTAGGGAACTGTATGCCGTATATCGCACACGCCCTCATCTGGCTGCCCGTTTCTGTTGTTCTGCATCATCACAAACAGTTCTTCTGAATTAACCGTTTGCCACTCATCGCACACGTAAGTCCAATATGAACTGTGTTTGATGTCACCGCCATCGCAAACGTTTTGCATCTTTTTTGACGGTTTTATTACATCACCATTTGTGATTGATGCATCGCACACAGTTTCGTCGAAGGGTCTCTGATTCGACTGTCACGTTTGGACCATCTTGCAGTAGTGGTTGGCAAGCTATGTGATTTAGGCCTGCTAGTTTTATTCTCGATATCCAAATGCATTGTCTTCCTTCGTCTTTGAGGGAAATAGAAAGGGTGATCTTTATATTGTGGATTTCTCTAAGGGTCCCACAGTCCAAACTTGTTTGCTTGCAAAATCAACCGATGGTTGGCTGTGGCACCGAAGACTTGGTCATGCAAGTATGAGAAATTTGCAGACCCTAGTGAAGAAAAATCATCTCCGTGGCATTCCTGATGTAAAATTCGACAAGAATCACCTCTATGCTACTTGTGAGGCTGGTAAATTGGCTAAGACGCATCATTCATCCAAGACAGTTATGACTACAACAAGACCACTGGAAACTCTTCATATGGATTTAGTCGGCCCTCAAAATTATGCAAGCTTCGGTGGCAGTCATTATGGTCTGGTTATTGTCGATGATTTCTCTCGGTACACTTGGGTGTTATTTCTCGAAGACAAGACTTGTACTCAAGATATCTTCAAAAGCTTCACTAAGAAGACCCAGAATGAATATGATGTGCGGATTAAGCATGTCAGAAGTGACAATGGAATTGAGTTAAAAAATACTCACTTTGCTGAATTTTTCTATGAACATGGTATTAGTCATGAGTTCTGTGCTGCGTACACTCCCCAGCAGAATGGAGTTGTCGAACGAAAGAACAGAACTCTCATTGAAATGGCGAGAACTATGCTTAGTGAGTACAAAACCCCCATTCACTTCTGGGCTGATGCTATTAACACTGCATGTCATGTTATGAATCGTGTTTATCTTCACAAGTTCCTTAAGAAAATTTCATATGAGCTTATCACTGGGAAGAAACCGGATGTTTCTTATCTATGTGTTTTTGGTGCACCTTGTTACATTCTCGACATGAATCATTCTTCGAAGTTTGCACCCAAGGCCCATGAAGGTTTTCTTCTTGGTTATGGCTCAAACTCGCATACATATTGGGTCTATAACTCTCCCCACATGAAAGTTATGGAAACAGTAAGTATGCGGTTTGATGAATCTAACGGCTCTCAAAAGGAGCACCTGCCAAATGTGATAGATGAACCGCTGAAATCGGATGTTATTCGGCAAATGGCCATGGGAGCGTCAAAACTGTCGAAGGAAATGTACCTGAGTCCTCTGATGATGCTCCTATGACTCAAAGCATAACTCGTCAAGCCATTGTCGAAGCAAATGCTCCTCCGAATGGAAATGACAATCAAAATCCAAATGCCAATCAAAATGGCAACCCTGAAGGGAATGATGACACAAATGTTGATGCTGATGATAATGATCATCACGAAGAAAATGCTCATCCTCGTGTGCCAAATTGAGTTGATCCTTCATTAATTATCGTTTGGCTAACTACTGTGGTAGTTTCTCCTTTGTCTCATTGGCAGAACCTACCAAATATGAAGAAGCGATGAATGATCCGGATTGGATGAATGCCATGCAAGAGGAGTTGGTGCAACTTGAACTGAATGATGTGTGGGAACTGGTTGACAAACCGAATCTCAAGAAGCATAATATTATCGGCACAAAACGGATTTTCCGCAATAAGCAAGATGAAAATGGTGTTGTCGTGAGAAACAAAACACGACTTGTTGCTCAAGGGTACACACAGGTAGAAGGTATTGATTTCGGTGAAACATATGCTCCTATTGCACGCCTTGATGCAATTCACATTCTTCTCTCTTATGCAAATTAGAATGATATCCTGCTTTACCAAATGGATGTGAAAAGTGCTTTCCTCAATAGTGAAATTGATGAGGAAGTTTATGTTAGATAGCCACCTAGCTTTGAACACCCTGAGTTTCCTAACAAAGTTTTCAAGCTGAAGAAAGCTTGGGCTAATGCAAGCCGCTCGAGCATGGTATGACACCCTGAAGAAGTTTTTGCTCGACAAAGGGTTCAAGCCAGGATCCACAGATCCCACACTTTTCACTCATGCTGTTGACTATGACTTATTCGTTTGTCAAATCTATGTGGATGATATTATCTTCGGCTGTACTAACAATACTTGCAGCTTAGAATTCGGGAAAATGATGTCCGATAAATATCAAATATCCATGATGGGTGAACTCAATTTTTTTCTCGGACTGCAAATTCGTCAACAAGACAATGCCATTTTCATTTCTCAGGAGAAATATCTGAAAGAGTGCCTGAAGAAGTTCAAAATGCAAGATTCCAAAATGATGGGCTATAAGACTCCAATGCCCACAAATGGTAAGCTAGATGTAGATGTGTATGGTAAGGATTACGATCAAAAAGCCTATCATTCGATGATTGGATCTCTTCTTTACCTATGTGCATCCAAACCTGACATTATGTTGAGTGTTTGCATGTGTGCCCGCTATCAAGATGCACCAAAAGAATCGCATCACGAATCGGTCAAGCACATTCCGAGATATTTGGCTCACACCCCCACCTTAAGTTTATGGTATCCTAAGGGAGCACAGTTTGATCTTGTTGGTTATTCAGACTCAGATTGGGCTGGTGACTTGGTTGATAGGAAATCTACGTCGGGGACATGTCATTTCCTCGGTAGATCTTTGGTCTCTTGGTCTTCAAGGAAGCAAAATTGTGTATCTCTTTCCACGACTGAGGCCGAATATATTGTTGCCGGCGCATGTTGCACTCAGTTATTGTGGATGAAGCTAACACTGAAGGATTATGGCATTAAGGTCAAGCATATCCCTATGTATTGTTATAATGAGAGTGCCATCAAAATTGCACACAATCCTGTGCAGCATTCTCGCACGAAGCATATTGCCATCAGACATCATTTTATTCGAGATCATGTTGCTCGAGAGGATATTGTCATCAATCATGTCAAGACCGAAGACAATCTCGCTGATATTTTCACCAAGCCTCTTGACGAGAAAAGATTTTGTGCATTACGGTGTGAGCTAAATATCCCAGACTTCGCAAACGTGCAGTAAGCTGGACTCGGCACCCATGCTAACACTTCCACATCTTTGAAGGAATGGGTTCTTAACACTTGAAGAGTTTGAAACTTTCGACAAAGTGAAAGTTTCTTTCTGAGAGTGAATACATTAACGAAGAACTAGACTAACCGGGTGCCAAGATAATTGTGTGATGCTCGGGGTCATATAGTTATTATACAGTGGGTTACGCCACCACAACCCTTTTTACTTTGGATTTATTTTCGATCGATAGATTTGGTTTCTGTCCGAATGCATTTCTCTCATAGCTATTTTCTCGTGTGCTTGTGTTTCTACCTGAGTGAAATGCCTAGGACCCTGTTTTTCCCTCTGATCTGTCTCTTCCAGTCTATGCTGTTCTATTGCAAATGCTCAATTTTATCTAGAATGAAACTTATCTGGTGTCCTTGACCACGACTAAGATTTGGTCTGAACATTCATCTATTTTGGCGAAAGCTGTCCAAATTCCGGGTTTTCCCGCCCACGTCAGGACCACGATCTTTGACGGCTGCCACATGCAACATATCAACTGCCAGTCCATCCTATCCAATTAATTGCAATCGTCTCTTCCTAGAGACCATCCGATCAAACACCTCTGTGTGCGGTTATTTCCATTCGCTTATATAAACCGCGCCGCTCCCTTCTTCCACTTTACTCTCTTTCTCCTCGCTCTCTCTATCTCTCCACCGAAACCCTCGCCGCAGTGCTCCACCTTGAGATCAACTCCGACGACCCCTTCGCCGCTTAACTGCCGGAAAGAGGTCACCGGAGTCATTCCACGCGGCCGCGAAACATCTTCCTCCCCGCGCCGCTGTAGTTGCTGCACGTAACCGAGCTAGGGTACGTGTGGTTCGAACTCGGACCTCCATCCTTCATGCTTCGAGTTCATCCACGGTTATTTATCTTCGATTTTACCGCATATCTTAGATCTAGACTTTTACCCTTCTAGTGCGGATGTGGTTTGTAGTTATTCCCCGCATCCGAATATATCAGATCTAGGGTTTGTGTTATGTTTTGCTCGAATGATATGCCTAGCTCGCTGTCTAGTATTATTCTTCGGACCTGCTAGCTCGATCTATATGTTTCATTTATTCGAAACATCTCTCAAAGTCTATATCTGATTCTTCCTCAAAAATGTCTTTTGTTCGAGAAAACTTTTGCTCTGAGCATTTGTGACCCTGTCCCAATTTTCCCTCGTACCCAATCTCTTTGACAGGTGAATGCATTATGTTGAGGATTCTGCTAAGCCGCACAGTATGGCTGATGACGAAGATGTATTCATGGGAACTGCTAAAGAATCAAAAGCGCCAAATGCAAAGGGCCCAATGGTAGGCCCATCTACTAGCAAACGAAAAAGAGTCGAGCCAAATGCAAATGAGCAAGAAACAGATGCTTCGAAGAAAAGGAAAGGTGGCAGGCAACCTCTCGCAAATTCAGCACAGTATATCTCGCATGATGATTACAGCACAGTTCCAGGAGAAGATTGAACTCAAGAAAAAGGCATGTGCAAAAGATTCGGCGTCATTGGGTAAGGAAGTGGTTCCACTACAAGATGGTTCATCCTCGCTATGCCTAGAACTTTGCCTTCCATCCCCCGTGGGGTGATTGTCGCGAAATTGGACTCATCAGGGCAGGTGAACCCCAGAAAAGGCCTCAACCGCCTCCAGAAGCTCATGAGTCATGTCTCAAGACACCTGACTCCTACCCCGAAGAAAAGGCCAAGCGCCTTAAGAATGCTGACAAGAGAGCCAAGAAGGCTAAGAAGGAGCAGGCAAGAGAAGAAGCAAATTGTCTTCTTATCAAATCAGATGTCAGGAAGAAAAAGGCTGAAGGAAAAGCAGAACGCCGCACAAAGGACAAACATGATCCAAGATCTGCTGCTCTGAAGAAAAAGTGCGCACCAAAGACCTGCTAAGCCTGTTGAAACTGAAAGTGATTCCTTCGATCAAGATGACCCTCCGCTCACCCGAGAAGAAATTGATGCAACTCTTTCAGAACAAGTGAATGTCACTACATCCACTATTTTGCCTGATCTTCGAGCGAGTGCTATCCCAATTGCACCCCCGAAGAAGAACCACTTGAAAAGAAAGACTCCTCAGACCACTGTCATAACGGTTTACAAAGTGAATACAGATCCTCATCCTGATGAAATAAATTTGCAAGATTTGGTCGTTGAAGCCCGTGTTGGCACAACTACGCCAGGAGACACACTCCCGAAGGAAAAGCTGAAGCAAATCAAAGCTCCTCCTGCCAAGCAGAATGCTCCAAGTGCTGCATTAGTGAAAGAAAAGGCTGCTCAATTTGCTTCCAAGTTAACTTAGCCATTGGCATCCATGCCTCCGACCGAGCAAAATGTGGCACTGACTACTCCTTCTACACAGGCTACTGCAAAGCCGCAAGATGATCATCACCACAGTAGTTCAATCAAGTTCATCATGGAACAACTTGATAGATTTGTGGAGAACCTGTTTGATGGAGAAGTGACATCTTTTCCCATTCCCTCTGAAGTAATTACTCTGGTTTCTGATCTGGTCAACGGCATGAGAAATGACTCGGTTGAGATCAATGACCTCATTCCCATGTCAAGGAGCTTGACAACCGTATGAAAGATACGAAATCCAAGTTTGTCATCAAGCTACTTGAAAAATCTTATGAGGATGTCAATAAGGCTTTGAATATCCTTGGGCACCGAAGATTGGGATTTCACTCAAACCTGGATCAAATCGTTCGCAAAATTTGCCTCGATCATCAAGCCCAAGCCACTGGCTACAATGATCTTGTTAAAGGGCACATTGATCCGTCAAAGCAAAAGAAAACAAAGAAAATAGCGAAGAAGAATGCTCCTCCTCCACCACCCGATGCTAATTCACAAATAGAAAAGTCTCCGGAACGATCTATTCCTTCACCAACTCTTGAACCAGTTGCAGATGCATCTACCTCGCCAAGGCCAACTGAACCAGTGCATGTGGCCTCTGCAGCTCCTGCAGAAAATCCTTCTCAGCACCAAGTGTCAGAAGAAGGTGAAATTCATCAGTTTGAACATCAGGCCTCTCCAACCCATGTTGAACCAAATGATTTGGTTCCTCCCTCTGCTCCTCCCATGATTTGTGAAGCAAATCTTCAACTATCTCCAGTGGCCGATAAAAGTTCAGTTCCAGACAAAATGTCTGATCCATCTCCTCTGAGGATTTCACTCAATGCTGCACGACTCAGGTGTTGATCTCTCTGCAACAAAATCAGCGTTAGCTCATTATTCAGATTACGTTATCTATGGTGATTAAGTGATTTCCGTTGAAGATGAACCGAACTACCCTTATACTCGCAAGCGCCTGCCGTTGTTTTCCACCGGTTTTGGCGTCAAAGGGGCACTTTTCAATCGAAACACTCATCCGATTTTTTTTCAAGAGAGTCCATACAGCAAGCCCCGTACTTCTGATTCGCCTCGGTTCTGGACTCAGGAACAGGCAACATACTATTTGTGGATTCTTCATGACAGCCTCAATATTTTCCCTCATGAGTTCCCGGATATTGCTGCAATGAAAAATATCGGTTGTTTCAACCAAGTACTGCAAGATATCGAAGACTTTGGTCTCATGCATGTCTTTGCATATCAGCATCCATGGAACCGGAAGATTATTCTTCAATTTTATGCAACACTATATATCTCTGGTGATGAATCTGACACCACAAAGTAGATCATGGAATGGATGACTGAAGGAAAACGAATAAAATGCTCTGCCATGGACTTTGTATCTCATTTTCATTTCCCTCGATTTGAACATGGGAAGACCGAGATTCGGGTTCATAACATTGATGCCATCTCTGATGAAGATTTCTGATGCACAATGGATGAAGATAAAATCCGTGACTACCATGGGCCTCCCCTTCCTGAGCACTTGACATTCGACAATTAGACCCTGTATCATATTCTCACTTACACCCTCTGTCTGCTGGCTGGATGTGACACCCTGGTTTTTGCCATCATACTTTTTATTTGCCTTTTTGCTTTTAAAATGGATTTTTGAGTTAATTCATTTGGACTTGCACTTGGGCATGGTTTTGGTTTCACCCAAGTGACCCCTCTCACCCCTCAAAACCCCTCTTGATCTCCCATCACCATCAAAATGTCGTGGAATATTTTTCCTATAAAGAAAATATTCATTTTCCTCTTGAAAATGGAATATTTTCACTTCCCTTCCAAAGCAACCCCTCTGTTTCTTTCTCAGAAAAATCTGAGAAAATTCTCACACACCCTTTAGACAGTGCCTCATCACCCAATGCAAGAATATCATATGGTCATGTGACCAAATTTTGCTAGGGAAAATCATTTGCATTCTGCCCTGAAAATGCACTTTACATAGGAAGTGTATTATTCCTTGATCCAATGAAGCTATTTTTCTTGAGCTTCATTACACTCCTAAGAAAACCTTAACCCCAAGAGATTAGCCCTAAACTCCTTCTAGAACCCCTCGAAACACAGTGCACAAGTTTCTGTCCGCAAACTTGTTGCTGAAGTCTTGTTCAATCCGGTTGGCCTAGCAGTGTGCCATCTCTTCTCCTACACCAAAAACTGCACGGACAAGACACTAGACAAGGTTTGGCATCACCTGGGCGTCGTTTTGGCATAGTTTGTACGGTGACCGCGTGTGGACACGGGCTCTGGCATGCGTTCGGCGTGCTCTGCGTTGTGCCCGAGCCCCTGTTCAGCGCGGGCCCATCGCAGTGCTCGCCTTCAACTGCCGCACTGCGCCACCAGCTTCGATGCAACACCCTTGACACCTCCCTACAGCTCGCCGACGCCGGAGCCACCGCAGCGAGCTCGGCCACGTCGCGGCCAAGCGCACAGTGCGCCCGTGCCTCTGTCCCCGTCCTCACTCCCGCCCTGTGCTCGTCCTCGAGCTTCCATAGTGGGCATGTGAACCCTGACCTCTTCTCCACCTCCCTCTGGCACTCCTCGTCGCCGTGCGCCGCTTCCAGAGCCCTCCGGCAGAGCCGAGACCCCCATCCCCTCTGCCTATAAATAGAGCTTCCCCTGGCCTCTCCGAGCATCTCAACCCACTCAACCAACTACCACAACGCAGTAGATAAGCCGCAGCCCGGCCGGGCAGGCATGTGGCTGCCGTCCCCAATCCGAGCTCGCCGGCGATCCCCTCTGCTGCTCCCCACCTCTCCAGTGCCCCTCGAGCTCCATCTTCTTCTCCGGCGACTCTTGGTGATCCACTGGTGCTCGCTGACCCCGTTGGAGACCCTGGAACCGCCCTATCTCGCTGTCTTCCTCATCTCTGGCGAACTCCGCCTGCAGCCGCCGCTGGAGACGTCGTTTCCGAGCTACTCCAGCCACCCTCGCCAAGCTACGGGTACAGGCAGGTGCGCCAGAGCCTCCCCTCCCCATTCGTCCCTCTCAGAACGGCCGCCGAGCCCTCCTCGCTAGAGAGAGCCCCGGCGAAGCGCCGCCGTCCTCTGTTTCTCTCCCCTCCCCGCAAAACCTGACAGGCGGGGCCCTGTATCAGCCTCTCCACCCGCACCCGAAGCGGTACAAGTGGAGGCATACTCTCTGAATACGTCTTCGACGTCACCCCCAAGTTTTTGTTTTATTCAAATTTAAATTCATTTTGACTATCTCTAACACCTAAACCATAAGTCCAAATGAGTTGATTCTTTTTGCATTGGTTTTGTACTGAAATTCTCTAGCAGCACACCAAATTTGAGATTTTCCCCTGCTGTCTAGAATTTCTGGTGAAATTTAGAGTGGTTTTTGATATTTTCTTTTGCTGTTTTTAATTATTTTCAAAAGGAGAATCTTGCCTTGAGGAGAACCAGGAGGACTGTGACCCTCCTCTGTGCTAAGGCAAGCCACCACAAATATTTGCATAGTGTCATTTCAATAACTATGATTTTTCCAACTTGAATATGCTTTATTTCATGCATTAAATCATTTATATAATATTGCTTAAGTTATTGCATTTGTTATGCTAGAAGTGTTTAGCTTGCTATGGTACTTGAGTGCATGGACTAGTTTAGTACAGTAGCGTTACTTTGATAATATGACTATGGTTGATAATGCTCGGTATTATTTTCATATGCTGGTTTATATTTATATTCTCACCATGCTAAAGTCATAAATAAAAATGATGGAGTTTAACCAGTGCCTTTACATGATCAGTAGTGCATGATGATTCTTTGAGGTTGATCCGTTTCATTTCAGTGATATGTGAATATAGTTGCATGTCATATGGTTGCATGTTGATGGCATACTATGGCTCGGGTTATTTTATTTCAAGTTAAACCTGATGATAATTCAACTTGAACATAATTGTTGATCGAGTCATGGTGCCACCGAATCAAGCTTCCAAGTGCAACCACATTTGCCTTTATGGGAAGGCCCTTATTCGGTCCGTTGTCATGCCTCTAGTCGGTGCTTCCAATGAGGGAAGGTTATGGGCGTGCGGTACCCTGGGCCGGTAAGCAGACATAACCTTGTGTGCCCGTTGTTGTTTTGGTACCATGTCCCCATTTGGGACCGTTGATGTTTTTTCCACGACGGTGGCTAATGCCACGGGTTGGCATCGGGGCCACCCATGACTTAGCCCAGAGGGGAGTTGGTCGAAGTGGCCAGGAGAGTGTCATGGAAAAGGGTTGGTTTTATCGGAATGCCGTTGGTCCACCCGAATGGGAGTTGGAGGCCATGGGTTCCATGGTGTGGGTACAATGTACTAACCTCTGCAGAGTGTATATTAAATCTATCGATAGCCGTGTTCTCGGTTACGGACACAGCTCGTAAGTAAGTCACACCATGGATCAACAGGAATAAGTTAATCTTGCACACTAAATTTATATGGTTGGCACGGGTTATGTGATGAGATGGTTGAGGCCATGAAGATGGTCATTGTTGTGGGAACCAAAGAGTTGGTTTCGTTTGTGATCCGGGGGTGATCACCGTCTTGTTGATGCTGGTTACGAGGTAACCCATTTGGTAAGAGAGTCCGAGGGACTCAGTGCACAAGCATATCCACTTCATGAGTAGTCTACATAGGCTTGCATTTAACCTGCTTAATTATCATGTTATTGTTTGCCATTATGATTTTACTTGTTGTGAGCTTGCAAGTACATTCAATGTACTGACCTGGCGTGTCATGCCAGATTTCAGGAATGTCTTACCGGATCGGAGTGCTTCCCGTGTCTAGGCCGTGTCCACGTCGGTGTCCTTGTGCTATGGAGTTCCGCTTCGTTGTCGTTCCGCTGCCGTGTAGCTGTCGTGATCGAGGCCCCTTCATGTTCATTAAATAATGTACATACTGTTCAGCCGCACCATGTGTGCCGCTTGGCATCGCTACCTGATGTAATATCGAACCTATGTTTCCGCTAGCATCAATAAAGCGGTTGTTTTCTGTACCAAGTTGTTGTGTGTTGCCAGACCACTAGATCTCTGGGATGGCAATGCAAGGTAAACCGGTTGCTCTGAGCCGGGGTGCTACACTGGAATAAATACAAACAACACTATTTCTGATGTTCTTTGGAAGACCATCCATGCTATCTCTCAAGGTTTTAACTTCGATGTCAAAGACATGGTTCTGCGCATACTAATGGATTCTCCTTAGTGCCCAAAAACTATCAAGGTATTTGCGCCCTGGATTCAGAAAGTGGTTGACTATGCAATGAAGACCGGATATCTTGCCAAAGTTAGTCACAAAGCTTCATTCCTCTTGTGTGTGATACGCGGAAAGTAATTGAAGATTTTTCTTCGGGAAAAGCACCAGTGTCAAGCTCTTCCGATTATCACAACACCTTCAATGGACCAAAGCTACATAAGCGTGATCGTCTTCCGAACACTCAACCTCCTTCACATCTTGAAGTGAGCATGCACACTCAACAGCTGCTGCTGAAACATATGGCCGAAGACAGTCAAGAGAAAGAGAATCTGGCTGTCGAACTCAATGCTATTCACAACCGAACAAAAGTTGTGCACATGATCACAACAGAAAACAAGAAGCGTTTATGGAAATTGCTTTGAAATTTTTTCTCCAAGAAGCAACAGAGCCATTCTCATCTCCAAGAACTCTATAGGTATATTGATCAAGGGTTGTCAACTGAAAATTTTCAAGACCGGATCACTCCGCCTCTGCCAGCTTGTGAACCAACAACCAATTTACTTTATTCAGCTGCGCAAATTGCTCGACGAGTCAGAAGAAACCTCGCCCACTGAGAACCTACTGAAGCAAATATTATGTCTCGCAAGACCCCACATGCTGATCCCAATGTTCATCTTCTCAGCCCCAAGCCAGTCTTGAAGGATCTGCTGTAGCTGCTGACGATGAAGTTGTTCCAAACACCTTTGAATCAGAAACTTCTTCGGGCAATGCCTCTGAGTGAATCAGATTCACCTTCTTTCACACTCATGTTTTTCATCACCTTTTTTACGTTAGTTGACAAAAAGGGGGAGAATTACATCGAGAGTTTCGATATATAGATTCTACTCTGATGGATTTGGTCTTCCTGTTTATTTGCTCGGTTTTCGAGGCTTTTGCGCTGTATATTTGCAAGACAATTTATGCCAGTTATTATGCTCTGATGTAAAACTTCGTATATGGGCTGTAATCTTAATAACCCCACCTACTACACTATTCCCTCTCGAAGTACTTGTTTTGCAGGTGGAATTATTGTCAGAAGTCATGAATGATTGCACTATATTCTCGTTGGATTACCTATCATCAGTGTGAATCATTACCTCGTATGATTGAAAATCCTCCACATACTTAAATGAATTGCAAGGAACCTCATTTTATATGAATTGACCCTGCATACATCTAGGGGGAGTATATTTTCATCATCGAGTCAAGTGACACAAGTTCACTCTTGTTTGTCCTACATTTCTCTTATCTATCTTCACTTGGATGATTATCTGTTTTGTCAACAAACCGTCCAAAAAGGGGGAGATTGTTGGTGCAATGATAGGCCGCTTATGTTTTGGAGTTTGTTGACATAAATTGTATGGGACTTATGTGTTTCCTAGTGCACACAGAGTAACAGGTCCCTGAAGTACCGAGGATTTTGATGCAAACGACGAAGATAATCTCCCTGCACGGGTTATCACCGAAGATAAAGCTAACAAGAGTGACCCCTAAAAATTGCTGGAGTTTAAGCAATTGGTTCGGTGCATGTTCAAAGCATATGACTGCGCTCGAGGAAGAATGAAGACGAGATGAAAACGTATTATTTGTTTCGTTGTTCTTCTTCTTTCTTTGATTCATAGGACCACCATACTATTAAGAGGGGTTTAGCGTTCGAAGATTTGATTACCCTAGCCTTTCTCTCCTCCTGACGAGCTGTGTGGCACTATCTGTGGCGGATCCTTCTTGCCGGGAGATGGCAGTGCAGTAGCTGGTATGATATTGAGGAATCAAGACGGATCAGTGGTGTTTGCGGCCTATCGCTTCATGTTGCACTGTAAATGTTCCATTGTAACAAAGCGCTGGAGTTTGGAATTCACGCATTGATGCAAAGTATGGCACTGGCCATAAAACACACCGAAATGCCGGTTCTGGTTCACACAAGTAGAAAACATGGCTTTGGTCCAGGCCAGATAAGTGCTTTAGTCCCGGTCGTGTTACGAACCGGGACTAATGGGTGAATCAGTCCCAGTTCGTGAGGCCAGGACGCCGGCCGGGCCTTGGCAGGCACCCAGTTTGACCCCTTTAGTCCCAGTTCCAGACATGAACCCGGACTAAAGGTCCTTACTCCTGGCGCAACCCCTTTAGTCCCGGTTGGTGGCTGGAACCGGGACTAAATGCCAGTCTTCTGTCCCGGTTCTAGCCACAAACCGGGAATATAGAGATGCCTATATATATGCTTGCCCCTGCCAGCTCACTGTCGGTGTCAAAACCGGCGGATCTCGGGTAGGGGGTCCCGAACTGTGCGTCTAAGGTCGATGGTAACAGGAGACAGGGGACACGATGTTTACCCAGGTTCGGGCCCTCTCTATGGAGGCAATACCCTACTTCCTGCTTGATTGATCTTGATGAATATGAGTGTTACAAGAGTTGATCTACCACGAGGTCGTAATGGCTAAAACCCTAGAAGTCTAGCCTGTATGACTATGATTATCCGTCTCTGTCCTCCGGACTAAGCCCTCCGGTTTATATAGACACCAGAGGGGATCTAGGGTTACACAAAGTCGTTTACAAAGAAAGGAATCTCCATATTTGTATGCCAAGCTTGCCTTCCACGCCAAGAAGAGTCCCATCCGGACACGGGAGAGAGTCTTCGGTCTTGTATCTTCACAGCCCATTAGTTCGGCCCATGTCCAACAGGCCGGACGCCCGAGGACCCCTTAGTCCAGGACTCCCTCAGTAGCCCGTGAACCAGGCTTCAATGACAAGGTGTCCGGCGCGAAGATTGTCTTCGGCATTGCAAGGCAGGTTCCCCTTTCCGAACTCCAAGACGGTCTTCGGACGCAACGATCGTGTCCGGATCTGCAACACAAGTACCACACACAACCGCAGAGAGTATAATATTTCATGAGTCCAATCCACTGACAACTTTTTGTAATGTGACAACACGTCTGCCCGGTCGTTATTTCAAACCGTTTTCGTCTGTCGCTCCGTTTCGAGACGCGGTTTCCATTGGCACGTCTTGTCAAAGCAGAGATCGTGTCCCCTTATTGCGGGATTCTCATCAATACGGGCGTGGGTAATCTAACTGTGTCGTTCACACAGCCCTTGGGAACAGGCGAGTTTTAAGGCGAGTGGGGAGGCGCTTGACATTCACTGCCTTTATAAGGAGATAAGGATTCCCTTTCTTCACCCACGCCTTCTCTCTTTCTCTGCCCTTCCATTCTCGAGCTCCAACGCCCAAGTCCTCATCTTCTTCGCCCCCAAGAAAGCACCCGACCATGTCTGGATCTGGAGGACAAGGCAAGTGGATGGCCTCCTCCGTTAAGGAGAAGGACATCACCAAGCTTCGGGAGGCCGGGTATCTGGCGAAAGAAATCGCCCACCGGCTTCCAGCCGAGGGGAAAATCGTCCCAACCCCGAAGCCCAACGAGAGGGTGGTGTTCATCCCTGACTTCGTCCGTGGGTTAGGGTTTCCTCTCCACCCTTTCATCCGCAGACTTATGTTCTACTATGGGCTAAATTTCCATGATCTAGCCCCGAACTCCTTCCTCAACATCTCGGCATTCATTGTCGTGTGTTAGGCCTTCCTCCGAATCCAACCCCACTTCGGACTATGGCTCAAGATCTTTAACATGAAGCCGAAGGTGGTGGATGGCCAGCACGCGGAGTGCGGAGGCGCCATGGTGAGCAAGCTGCCCAATGTCACATGGCCCAAAGGTACTTTTGTGGAGACCGTCAAGGAGTGGCAGAAGCTGTGGTTCTATATCACAGAGCCCCGCAACGCCACCTGGGCCGCGGCTTCCGAATTTAAGTCCGGAGCTCCAATGCGGCTCACCTCCTGGATAGAGAAGGGCCCAAATTGGTCTCCGTCGGACGAGCTGATAGCGCTGCGGACACACATCTAAAGCATGGTGGATAAAAACATCAAGCTCGTCGACATGATCCAGGTGATGCTAGTTCGCCGGATCCTCCCCAGCCAAAGCCGAACCTGCCCTTTATAGGAATTCGATCCGGAGAAGCACCAAACCTTGGAGAGGCTCTTCAGAACCACTCACAATGAGGCCTGGAACTTGCTTTTTAAGGGCAACGAGAAGCCGTCGGCCATTGACTCGGACCGCGGGCACGATCTTGCCCATCCCACCAGCGCGGTATGTCCTTCATGCATCCTCTACTTGCTTGTTCAAGGAGGATAACTAAACTTTACTAATTTATTCTTTCAGGTATGGACAGAGAAAGCGGAGCGGATTCAATGTACGGCTCCGCTGCCCGAAGAACCAGTCATCCCGCTCCTAGCGAAGATGCTGGTTCCGGCGCCCTATCAGGCACCGGAGAAGAAGGCAAAGAAGAAGGCCAAGGGGGTCCGAAGTGGCCCCCGCCGCAAGGGAGCTTTGGACGTATCGTCCGAAGACAAGACTCACTCCTCCGCCGCCGAAGACGACGAGGAGGAGGAGGAAGAAAGCAACTCTCCCCCCGATGGGGGAAGGAAGAAGAGGGCGGCCTCCACAAATCTGGAGGCGGAGGCGCCCAAGAGGGGGAAACACTCCTTCGCGGATAACTCCGCGTGGGACGTCAAAAGCAGCCCGGAGCCGCGTCCCCGAAACAAGCCTCTGGCCGTATCGTGAGTACTAAAGAACCCAGACGCATTTATATATCCAGCATCTCCACTTCGCAGTCTTAACATGTTAAATTATGCAATTGAAGGCCGGCCCACGACAGCTCCCTGTGATCCTCATCAGGAGGTTCGCTGGATTCAAAAGCGATGGCCAGGGAGTCACCGCCGACCGCTTACTCTCCTAAGGCCAAGGGTGACACCGAGGTGCTATCCCGAAGGACCCTCCTAGGCCAGGGAGAGGTTCAGAAGGCTGTCAGGGTGGCGCTGGAGGGTAAAACCTCGGCCGCCGGACACATGGGGGAGCACATCCCCATGAAGACTAGCGATGGGGACCGCATTCAGTTCGGGCCCCAGCCGAATACAGTCTCGGAGACCAGTACGACTCCGGGATCCGGCAAGCAGCCTCCTTTAAAAGAAGGAGGCGTGCCCATTCCGCCGGTGACCTCTGTCCAACTAGAGGCACCGGAAGCTCTCCTGGAAGCGTTGCGAAATGCTTCCATTATGGAGGAACACCGTACCCTTATGGGGACGGTGATTGAGAAGGTTCAGTCCACGAAGAGCGGACTGACCGAAGCCTACACAAGCCTTCTAACAGGCTTTGAGGTAAGCAACGAAATAATGTAAAAAGAATGTCACAGTATAGACAGTAGCCCCTGAGACACTGTCCGGCGTTCAAAAAGAAAAGCCGGACAGAGGATCAAACAATTTTTGCAGGAGACTAACCAAATGTGTTATGTGAATAAATAGTCGTCGCTTCTAGCTGTGACCTCTCACTCTGCTGAGGTTTCCGGACTGAAGCCGAGTCTGGAGCGGGCTGAGGAAGAGGTCGGCCGAGTGAAAAAACAGCTAGAGGAGAAACAAGGTATGCAAGAACCTTCTGTATATCAGGAAGGAGAAATGAGTTGTAATGACTATATTGTCGTGATGTTTGCAGGGGCGGTGACCAAGGTCGAGACCCTGAGAAAGGCGTTGGCTGAGGCCAAGAAGAAAGCGGAAAATGAGCAAGCCGCCCATAAAAAACACGAGGCCAGGGTTAATGAGGTTCAGCAAGAGCTCCAGGACGCAGTGAAGAAATGCGAGTCCTTGGAGTGTGATATTACGGATCGAGAGACCGAACTAGCCAATGCACGACAAAGCACGAAGGATGCCCAGGCTGAAGCCCAAGGCGCCCTCCAGGAAATCCAGGAGGCCAGGAAAATCACGGCGGGTAAGGCTTTTGTTATGCAAAGCAACTATGTGAAGAACAAGTACTTATTACTGACCCTGGATTTGGAGCTCTCCAGGGGCGTTTGTGGATCTGCCGTGCAGTATTTCTGACGCTGCAGAATTCTTTCGAGCCGAAGAGGGGAGATCAACGGAGAAGCTGTTCTCGTCGCAATACCTTGCGCCAGATCATCCGGTGCCCTTTAGCGATCAGCTGAAACAGCTGGTCGAACTGCATAGGGTGGCCGAACTGGCCATGAAGGACTTAATAGTCCGGCTGTGGCCTGCTGGAGCCATACCCAGCAGCTACTTCGGGCTTGTTAAGCGGATGGTCAATGCCTGCCCCAGGCTGGATGCCATCAAGCGGTCGGTCTGCATCAAAGGTGCGCGGATGGCTTTCGCCCGTGTCAAGATGCAGTGGGCAAAGATGGATGCCGCCAAGCTCGCGACCGAGGGACCGCCCGATGGCAAGGAGCACCGCAAGCCTAAGCTATATTTTGATAATGTCCTGGAGGGATCCCGCATTGTTGCGGAGCAGTGTGCGAAAGACGTGATCTTTGAATGAAAACATTCATATTGTCTCGCCCTATATTATGAAACAAAGACAATTTATGTAATATAACGCTTTGTGTGAAAATTTACCTCCTGTGTGGCCGTTTTTATTAAATCTGAGAGTTGGCCGGTCGTCGGCTTCAGCCCCCACGTAGGTAAAATGGGGGTGTTCGGGATGGAATCTAAACACTCTTGATCCAATTGTTTGGTCCTTGAAGGAGGTGTTTAGCGCAACGAACCAGGCAATCAGACTATGCGGCTTTAGCACCCTCACTTAGCCATAGGAGTTTGACAATAAAAATGTAGGCGCTGCCCCTAGTATCCAAACTAGGATGCTGAAAACACCTGATCGGGTAAGTACCGATCCCTCCAGTAATGCGGAAAAAATCTCTAATGATTTGAAACCCCCGAAGAGCTGACCGGCTCTCGCCGCATCATGACAGTCAGTTTTCGGCTTTCTTTACTGAGGTGCTCATCCGGGTAAACCAGGGCACAATCGCAGTAGTTCTACCTTTACTACCCTAGCCGATATAGCGGAACGTAAGGTAGCAAACACAGGAGCCGGGCAACCCAACTATTGACCAAAGACATGATTCGGAGCCAATGCATATAATGCTAAATTTGGGGTGCCGAACTATACTGTAAAAAGTGTTCGGACTTTGTTGCCGTATTGCAGGGCGCTATGAAGCCCCTAGCAAATTGAAACGTACCAAAGTGTACGGGTGCTATTTGATAAAATTATCAAAAAAGAAAAAGGAAGGATGTGTAGTAAGCTAGAGCCGCAAAATTTGGGCCGCAAACTGTTTCCCTTATAATTTGATTAATACGTCAAAGCGCATTTACACAAGTAGGGCAATAAGCAACATGCTATTTAATATGCCATCACCAAGGGAGAGCTGCGTGTGGGTCCTGAAAACAGGTAGAGTGATCGTTAAAGAGACCACCTAGAAATTCCCCTATACATCTGTGCTTCTTGCCGTCTTGGCGTATTTATCCTTCGAAAGGACCGGTGGTCAGGTAGTCGGAGAAGGCCGGTGGAAAGGAGACCTGAAAGGGAGAAAAAGGAAACAATGAAAGTATGTGCGTCCGCTGGCGGCCAAGCCGTATTGCGGATCACAAGATAGTTATGCCTCCGTTTGTGCCCATGGTATTTTGAGTGCGTAGTTATGTACGCGCGGTACGAAAGCTGCCTTATCGGGATTGGGACGGAGGCCAAATTGCTAGTCGAGCTCCTGACGAGCCGAGCTGTCCTGCTGCAGAACAGTCCGGATTCTCTTACAGTGTCCGGGAGTGCGGCTGCCGAATTAAGGTTATGCTTCAAAAGGCCGCTCTGTACTTCTGCTGCTAAGACCGCGGTGTGCTCCTCGGTACGGAGGGAGCGTTCCGTGTTTCCATTGACTGTTATGACGCCGCGTGGTCCGGGCATCTTGAGCTTGAGATAACCATAGTGTGGCACCGCGTTGAATCGAGCGAACGCGGTTCGTCCAAGCAGTGCGAGATAGCCGCTGCGAAAGGGGACGATATGGAAGGTTAAGTCCTCGCTTCGGAAGTTGTCCGGAGATCTGAAGACAACCTCAAGTGTGATGGAACCCGTACAGCGGGCCTCTACACCTGGTATGACTCCTTTAAAGGTAGTCTTTGTGGGCTTGATCCGCGATGGAGTAATGCCCATTTTGGGCACTGTATCCTGATAAAGCAGATTGAGGCTGCTACCACCGTCCATGAGGACTCGCGTCAGGTGAAATCCATCAATGATTGGGTCGAGGACCAGTGCTGCTGAACCGCCATGACGGATACTGGTCGGATGATCCCGACGATCAAAGGTGATCGGGCATGACGACCATGGATTGAACTTTGGGGCGACTGGCTCTATCGCATAGACGTCCCTGAGCTCGCGCTAGCGCTCCCTCTTGGGGATGTGTGTGACATATATCATGTTCACCGTTTTGACCTGAGGAGGAAACTTCTTCTGTCCCCCTGTGTTCGGTTGCTGGGGCTCCTCGTCATTGTCCTCGCTTTGCGATCCCTTTTCCTTGTTCTCGGCATTTAACTTGCCAGCCTGTTTAAAAACCCAACAATCTCTGTTGGTATGATTGGCTGGTTTGTCTGGGGTGCCATGGATCTGGCACGGACGATCGAGTATGCGGTCCAAGCTGGATGGTCCTTTATTGTTTCTTTTATACGGCTTCTTCCGCTGACCGGACTTGGAGCCACTGAATCCGGCGTAGACTGTCGTGTCATCGGTGTTGTCACCATTGCTTCGGCGTTTGTGTCTGCTGCGTCGGAGCTTGCCGTTGCTATTTTTGGCCTCGGAGGTGCCGGTGTTGCTTGCGTTGTTATTGCTGCGTGCCAGCCAACTATCCTCGCCCGCGCAAAAACAGGTCATGAGTGCCGTGAGGGCCGCCATAGACTTCGGCTTTTCTTGGCCGAGGTGACGGGCGAGCCATTCGTCGCGGATGCTATGCTTAAAGGTCGCTAGGGCTTCGGCATCCGGGCAGTCGACGATCTGGTTCTTTTTAGTTAAGAACCTAGTCCACTCTCCGGGCTGTTGAACTATGTGACTTAAGTCATCGGCATCCGGAGGTCGGACGTATGTACCTTGGAAGTTGTCGAGGAAGGCGACTTCCAGGTCCTCCCAGTTGCCGATTAAATTTTCAGGCAGACTATTCAACCAGTACCGAGCTGGTCCTTTGAGTTTTAGCGGGAGGTATTTGATGGCATGGAGATCATCACCACGGGCCATATGGATATGGAGAAGAAAATCCTCAATCCATACCAAGGGGTCTGTTGTCCCGTCATATGATTCGATGTTCACGGGTTTAAACCCTTCCGGAAATTCATGGTCCATTACTTCATCAGTGAAGCAAAGGGGGTGTGCGGCGCCTCTGTATCAGGCCGCGTCGCGACATAGCTCAGATGTAGTCCATCTGCGGTTTTCGGCCGGGGCATGAGTGTGATTGTAGCGTCCGGCTAGATAGCCGTTGTCGCGTGCTGGGGCACGTCCCCGTGATCCATAGATCGATCTGTTCTGACCTGCTCTACTGTCCAAGCCCTGCCGCAGGTCGTACGTATGTTCCCGAGTTGTATTACCTCTGCCTTTACGGTGAGGTGGGGTGGGCTGGTGTTCGGCTTGAGTTGCCGCTCTATCCCGACCACGTGGTGGTCGGTCAGCCGCATTGCGCGATGATGGTGCGGGCTCCAACGCCTCATCATCAAACTGAGGTAGTAATTTATGCTTCGGGTAACTTTTGGCTGGGCGTTTGAGGCCGTATTCCTCGGCTGCCAGGACATCAGTCCATCTATCGTTTAGCAGATCTTGGTCACCTTGAAGCTGCTGCTGCTTCTTTTTCAGTCTCCTTGCAGTGGCTATTAGCTGGCGCTTAAAGCGCTCCTACTCGAGAGGTTCCTCAGGCACGATCAAATCCTTGTTGCCGAGGCTCACCTCCTCCTCGGAGAGCGGGAGATAAATACTGTCCTCTGAGTCTTCGTGTGTGGCCTGTTCATCAGGGCTAACTCGCCCGTTTTCCCGTTCGTCCTGTTCGGAAGTTGCCTCAACGGGGTCTTCATTGTCTTCGGCACCGTCCAGAGTGTTATCGTCTCCTGTGCCGGTGTTGCTGTCTTTGCTGCGCGTGATTTAGAGCGGCGCCGCTGACGCCGGCGCTTTGGTTGCGTCTTAGGAGGGTCATCCTCAACTGGATTTTCCTTGTCATCGCCGCTATTATCTTTTGGTGCATCCACCATGTATACATCATATGAGGAGGTGGCCGTCCACCGTCCGGTGAACGGCGGGTTATGGGCCTCCTCTTCTCCGGCATCGTCGTCCATACCGTCGATGTCTTCGGAGCCGTAATCGAGCATGTCGGTTAAGTCCTCGACAGTGGCTATGAAGTGGGTGGCGGGTGGGAAGCGAAATTCCCCGTCATCAGCCTCCAGTTCGAACCGGATATAATTCGGCTGTGAGCCTCCACTAAGGATAGATTTTTTAATGAGTTTAGCACGTCGCCTAGAGGCGAGTGCCGGAAGATGTCCGCGGCGCTGAACTTGACAATCGATGACTGATCCAGCTCGACGTGCGCAGACGCACATGGTTCGGAACCTGTTACCGGAAACGAGTCCGAGGTCCCGGTGACACGGAAGTCACCCGAGGTTAAGTCTGTGTGCGGCTCCATCGCCGCAGAGTCTGCGGCTTCCGTGGCGGGGTTGACCTTCCCGTCCTCGGATGGCATGATCTGCTCCGGATCTAAGGCCAGAGCAGCTACAGGTGCTATCTCCTGGATATGGTCCGATGACAGATTTGTAAGTGCATCTAGTGCCCCTTAGCGATTTTGGTGTATTGAAGACTTATAGGTTAAGGGACTAATGTGTTTATGAGTTTACATAGGTCTATAACTCTATGAGGAGTTTGATATTTATAGAGAAAGTCGATCCCTAAAAATGAAGTTCTTCGACTGAAGACTTTGGATTTCTGAAGACTTTCTGAAGACTTTGAAAGTGAAGAAATTGGTGTGACCTTGAAGACTTGGTATTCATTCGAGGAACATGAAGCGTGAAGACTTTTGTTTTCGTAGTTTCATTTTCTCTTTCTTGAGTCATAGGAAACACCGTACTGTTAAAGGGGTCGAGGAAATACTAAGGAAAAATTTCCATGTGATGCTCAACTCAAAATCCTACACCTACCAATCCATTCAAGTGAAGCCATTGGAAATCTCAACAATTCAGTCAATTTCTTCAGTGACAGAGACGAAGTTCTTCTGGTCTCCGGGGAATTTGTTTCGACTGAGGAGTTAGGAATTCGCTAGTGCGGATTGCCTACATAGTGAGGAACATGATAGCCCTGAGGAATTTGAGCCTCAAATATCCGACCGTTGTTGTGCTACGCGCCAGTTGTCCCAAAATATCTACCCACCTAACTGTCATATTATTGAAGGGAATTGATGTCTTATCATGTCGGGCTGCTCCCTAGGCTATAAATAGCCGCCCCCTACAACCACTAGCTGGTTGGCTGCTCCGAGAGAAACTGACACTTGTCATTTGAGAGCATCCCATCCTCCGAGGACTTTGAGCGAAAATCATCGAGTGAGGAAAACCCAAACCCAAACACCTACAAACCCAAAGTGATTGAGCATCACTGAAGAGATTGATCCTGCGTGGATCCGATGATTGTTACCTTTGAAGACTGTGCTTCTTCCAAATGGTTAGGCGTCATGGTCTAGAGCATCCAAGAGGAATTGTGGATTGCCGAGTGACCGACTTTGTGAAGGTTTGGAAGTCACCTGAAGACTTACCACGAGAGATTGGGCGAGGTCTGTGTGACCTTAGCTCAAGGAGAATACGGTGAGGACTGTGTGTCCGGGACTTTGTGTCCTCAGGTTTAAATACCTAGCCGCTCCAACCAGATGTACAACTGAGACAGCAGTTGGAACTGGTCTACCAAATCATTGTCTTCACCAAGCTTACTGGTTCTATTTCCTCAACTCTTTCATTTCCTCATAACTGTGTTGTGTGCTTGTTCACATCTGTTTGAAGACTTTGACTGAAGACTTTCTCAATTTCCTCAGTTCAATTTCTTCAGTCTGTTTGTCTTCATCCTGTGTTATCCTGTGCTTACGCTTTCTGTACTCTGTGCTTGTCTTCATTTCATCATGATGACCATGCTTGTGTTCTGCCATGTTTACTTTTGAGTACTTATTCCGCTGCAAGTAGTTCTTCGCTAAGGAATTTCCTCACCCGCAAATTCCTCAGTGAAGAACTCATAAAAATCTCCTATTCACCCCCCTCTAGTCGATATAACGCACTTTCAAGATTCAAGTCGTGTTCATCGCGGTGACAGGGAGCGGCTGCCAGGGTCTCGAATCCGTCGAAGATCAAGTCTCCACGGATATCCGTGACGTAATTCAAGCTCCCAAATCTGACCTGATGGCCAGGGGCGTAGCTGTCGATCTGCTCTAGATGGCCAAGCAAGTTGGCCCGCAGTGCGAAGCTGCCGAATACGAAGATCTATCTAGGGAGGAAGATTTCCCCTAGGACAGCATCGTTGTTGATGATTGAAGGAGCCATCAAACCTTTTGGGGACGGCACAGTGGAACTCTCAATGAAAGCACCAATGTCGGTGTCAAAACCGGTGGATCTCGGGTAGGGGGTCCCGACTGTGCGTCTAAGGTCGATGGTAACAGGAGACAGGGGACACGATGTTTACCCAGGTTCGGGCCCTCTCTATGGAGGTAATACCCTACTTCCTGCTTGATTGATCTTGATGAATATGAGTGTTACAAGAGTTGATCTACAACGATATCGTAATGGCTAAAACCCTAGAAGTCTAGCCTGTATGACTACGATTATCCGTCTCAGTCCTCCGGACTAAGCCCTCCGGTTTATCTAGACACCGGAGGGGATCTAGGGTTACACAAAGTCGGTTACAAAGAAAGGAATCTTCATATTTGGACGTCAAGCTTGCCTTCCACGCCAAGGAGAGTCCCATCTGGACACGGGAGAGAGTCTTCGGTCTTATATCTTCACAGCCCATTAGTCCAGCCAATGTCCAACAGGCCGGACGCCCGAGGACCCCTTAGTCCTGGACTCCCTCACTCACTCCTCTGTTTTTCGGCCGGCCGTCCTGTGGGAGGTGTGTGCTGCTCTGCTCTCACCTCCTATGCACATGAGGTGTTTGATGAAATGCCCGAGCCGCACTTAAGCTTTCTCCTCTCCAACCTCGACCTCCAAGCTCCATTTTCCCAAAGATTTGTCTAGGTTTGGCGGTGCACCAACTACACATGTGTTCTAAAAGGTTAGCTACTTCATCCTTTCATCTCTCACTGCTAGTTTAGCTCATTTCAAATCCTCTAGAAGTAGAGTGGTTTGTGGGTTTTAGTGTAGGATTGTATGTGGGAGTTCTTTTAATTTAGATGCACAATTTGAGCTCAAATTAACTTCTTAGAGTCTGCACATGTGTAGGGTGCCGTCCCGTCCCCATCCTCACCATCGTCGATCGCCCACGCCGATCTCGTCGCCGGCACCACCGTGGTGAGCCTCTCGTTCTTATCTTCTTTGTAAAAGAAAAAAAATTCTTGCTTGTATGATTTAGATAGATACTTCTATAAATTTCTTACTTTTATTATTGTTTGTTATTATATAGTGCTATGGTATTGGTATCCGCCCCCGTCGGTCCATGTCCCGTCTATGATTCAGATGTGGTATATTATCTTTTATAACTATTTGTTTCATTTAGTGTTTATGACAATTATGCCGACCAACGTGACATAGATGTTTTTATGTAGGAGGTATGTGAACCAAATATTCCAACCGACCCTCTTGTCGAGAGGTTAAATTTAGTTGAAAAAGAAAATGAGTATTTGAAAGAAAAATTGAAAAGAATTGAGGAGGAGAAGGTGAAATTGGAGTTGCATGTTGCCGATGTCGTCGATGATCACAAGATCAAGATGGATGCAATGCGCTTGAAGATTAGAAAGATAAGAATATATGCCATTAATAATAAGGCTTGGTATCATTATGCTGTTGGATCAATTGTTACCTTAGTTGCGATTATGATCGCATTTGTTGTTGCATTTAAATGTTTTACATAGTTGTATGTTAGTTTCAATGTACGTTTTAATTAGATGCTCTAGAGAGTTGTATGTTGTTCTATGAGAACTATGTGTGAACTTTATGTATTTATTTTTTCAGTAATAACATTTGATCACTATTGTACTTTGGTTTAATGTGATGATTAACTTGTATTAATTTGGTCACTTCTCTATTCATGATGTTCTGTAATGGTTTTTGATACACTTAATTATATAATGCACGCAGATGAACTGGCAATGGATGTACGGTGACCGACGCACCTCCGAGTACATTGAGGGCCTGCATAAATTTCTTGAAGTGGCTGAGGCAAACAAGCAGAATGGTTTTATGTATTGTCCATGTGCTGTGTGTGAAAATACGAAGGATTACTCTAACTCGAAAACTCTTCACTTGCACCTGCTTGAGAAGGGTTTCATGCCACACTATAATGTCTGGACCAAGCATGGAGAAAGAGGGGTTATTATGGAAGACAACGAAGAAGAAGAGGATGATGATAACTATCCTATGTTCCCTGAATACTGTGATCATGCAACGGGGGAAGCTGAAGATCAAGAGGCACCAGACGATGTGCCCGATGATGATCTTCGCCGGGTCATTGTTGATGCACAGGGAGAATGCCAAAGTGAAAGGGAGAAGTTGAAGTTCAATCGCATGTTAGAGGATCACAAAAAAGGGTTGTACCCAAATTGCGAAGATGGCAACACAAAGCTCAGTACCACACTGGAATTGCCGCTATGGAAGGAAAACAATGGTGTATCTGACAATGGATTTGGGAAGCTACTGAAAACTATGAAAGAAGAAGCTTCCGAAGGATAACGAATTGCCCGACAGTACGTACCAAGCAAAGAAGGTTCTCTGCCCTCTAGGGTTGGGGGTGCAGAAGATACATGCATGCCCTAATGACTGCATCCTCTACCGTAGTGAGTACGAGAAATTGAACGCATGCCCGATATGCGGTGCGTTGCGGTATAAGATCAGAGGAGATGACCCTGATGATGTTGAGGGCGAGCGCCCCAGGAAGAGGGTTCCTACAAAGGTGATGTGGTATGCTCCTATAATACCATGGTTGAAACGTCTATTCAGAAACAAAGAGCATGCCAAGTTGATGCGATGGCACAAAGAACACCACCAGAAAGACGGGAAGTTGAGAGCACCCGCTGATGGGTCGTAGTGAAGAAAAATCGAGAGAAAGTGGGGGACTTTGCAGGTGACACGAGGAACGTATGGTTTGCTTTAAGTGCAGATGGCATTAATCCTTTTGGGGAGCAGAGCAGCAATCATAGCACCTGGCCCGTGACTCTATGCATCTATAATCTTGTTGGGGAGCAGCGCAGATGGCATTAATCCTTTTGGTTTTCTATGTGAAGGACATGTCTACCAAACCGAGAAAAACAAAAAATAAGGAAGTGAATACATAATACGATGAGCCAAAGAGCCACATAGTTCTTTCAGGGAAAAGAGACATCGTGGGAGTGGAGGGCAAGACAGAAATGTCTGAAGATTATGAAAAGTTTCATGAAATTCCTACCTTCAAAGTGAAGGCTAACCAAAGCACCTTGTTAAACGATGAAGATTATCCATGGTTACTGCGCAATAAGCAAGGGACACACCCAAAGAAAAAGTGAAGACTTTCTCTCCACAACTATTCTAATGATGGCTTTGATCTAGAATATCACTGCAGTTACATGTCAAGAAATGAAATCCATTTTGTAATAGATGAGTCTTTGTCCGAAACCCTGATACTTCGAAGGAGATTGTCCAATTTGTACACGAAGTGCATCTAGTTTTTCTCGTAACCCTCTCAACTTTTTAGCACATGCTATGTGGGTGAAATTATGATACCATGCCAAGTTTCAACCTTTTCAGAGTTCAGTGGTAGTTCTTTTCAATTTCAGGGTCATTTAGCTCAAAATAAATTAGTAAATGCATCAAAAATAGCAAATGAAGTCACAAAAGTGTTTAAAATTGATGATGGGGCTTTGAATGGTGCATTTTGAACGCACAAAAAGTCTGGAGTTCAAATAAGTTAAAAAAATGAAATCCCTTTGTAACAGATGAGTTTTCGTCCAAAACCTTAATACTTCGAAAGAGATTGTCCAGTTTCCACCCAAAAATAATCAATTAAAATATTCTGTTATGATCAACTAAAACAAAACTATAATATTCTTCAATAGAAAAAAGAATCAACTAAAAACCTTTTATAAACCTCTAGTTATTATCAAAATAATATTCACTTAAATGATATAAAATTTATGCCACTAAATTTATCAAAGTATTTTTTGTTAAAAAATTTAATAGCAGAAAGAATTTTCATAAAGTATTTTTTGTTAAAAACTTTAATAGCAAACTAAAATAACATAAAAAAATGCCGCCTATTAGGCCACCACGGCATGCATACGACTAGAAACCCATCTGTACATGGGCCAGCATGCAGGCCCGCGGGCCAACATGGCAGTGACAAAGGTTAGGCATGTATTGCCTGCAATAGAAAGGAGCTCGACAGCTCAGTCGCAGCATGGCTTATAAACCAGTGTTGGCGCCTCTGAACTAGCGAGGTGGGACTAAACATTTGGCTGCGGCAGCACCAACCCTTTAGTCCCGGTTGGTGGCTCCAACCGGGAATAAAGGCCCCCATGTCGGTGTGGAACGACACCTATAGGATCACAAGGATCCCTACTACGGTTGCCGGGGCGCGGGGTTGCAAGAAGAGCAGGATCCGTAGTCAGCACAAGGATCGTTTACCCAGGTTCGGGCCGCGAGGATGCGTAAAACCCTAGTCCTGCTTTGGTGGGTGTATTTCAAAGAGTACTTGAGCTCTCAAACTAGCTGTGGCGAGGGCGTGGTTCCAAAGAGCCGAATCCTTCTCCAGTATGCCATGGGCCTCCTTTTATAGTCAAAAGGGGCTGCCACAGTGGCACACAGGAGGTGGACAGGCGCATAGTGCTAAGAGCTTATCGCTCGTATCGGGGACGGGGGCGAGGCCCGTCCCGTCCGTCGCCGCTCCTCCTCGCTTCGACACGCGCCCTGGATGGAGATGCGTGCATCGCCATGTAGGGAGGCAGGCAGCTGAGGTGGCGCAGTGGTAGGGTCTTCACGAAGATCTGCATGTTGCCACGCAGGCGTGTGCTGAGTTGGCCTGGAAGCTGCATGTTGCCACGCAGGTGCCCGCCCAGCTGGTCGGGCTGGCAGCTGCATGTGAACGGTGGTGGAGACTTGGTTGGTGCGGGCCTGGCAGTGGCCCTGCTGGCGTCTTTGGCGAGGGCCTTGCCGGGTGGCCCGGCAAGGGTCTTTCCGCGGCGCACTGTCGTCCCCAGCAAGGACCTTGCCGGGGGTCTGGTGGGCTTCCTCGGCAAGGATCTTGTCGAGGATCGCCGTCTTCTAATCCTCATCTGATCTTGAATATGTCTTCACAAAGATCTGCATGCCACCACAGAGGTGTCTCCCGAGCCCTGGCCCCACGTGGATGATGGTGTTGGGGACCGTGGGCTCAAGGGTGGCTCGCTCTGTTGGTGTGGGGCGAGCTACCCCGGCAAGGGTCTTGCCGGGGCTGCTGAGGCTGCCCCGGCAAGGGCCTTGCCAGGGGAACCTGCTTCGTCCCTCTGCTCTTTGTGGTCTTGGCCTTGGCGTTGCTCTGGCTGTCTTGGGCTTCGGTCTTACCTTGGCTCACCTCCCCTGTTCTGCTTGTTGTGACCGTGGGCGCGGCTCCGACTGCCCGTGCACAGGTAAAGGGGTACAAAAGTGTGCCCCTCCTTTTGTACACCGACAGGAGCCCCTGGGCCTGGGCCACACATAAGCGCGACACGTTGTTGGGGCAGGCCCAAAACGGTGCGCGCGCAGGCGGGGCGGTTTTTACCGCGGTAAAACTTTTCGCGCGCTGCGCTTCCCACGACCTGCGCGCGGTGCGGCGTGGCGTGGAGGGGTGCGCGTGACGCGGGCGGCATGCGTGGGGCGGTTCCTGCACGCATGCGTCACATTGCAGTAAAGAGGCGAATCGCGCCTTCCCCGTGAAAAGAGGGAGGCGTGGAGGGGCGGCACATTTACTGAATGGGGCCGGGTCGCGGTCTTCAAGGCGTCCACACCCCATGATCACGGGGTGGGGAGAGGTTGCTTCACCCGTCCCCTCGGTTCTGCACGCCCGCCACGCATCCTTCATGCGCCTGGGGTGGCAAGCGGTGGAGGCGGGAAACCGGGCCGTCGCTGGTTGGGGCAGCGGGTCGGTCCCAATTCCTTGCGCCTTCGGTGGCTGGATTGGTCGAGCGGGGCGGCCGAGTCCCGACCCCGCCCCTTTATAAGGAGGGGGAAGGGGATGGCGTCCCGCACTCTCCTGTCGTCTATCTCCTCTCGCTTCTGCTTCTTCCTTCCACTCGTCATGGAGAAAGGGAATCCTGGTCCCTCAATGGTGGCGGCGAGGGTCGCCGCTTGACAGCGCGTCCCCCCTCCTGAGCCCGCGGTGGTGGAGCCGGCCGCGAGGGGAAGGGGGAGGAGGCGAGGCCGTGGGCTAGGCTGGGGCAGAGGTCGTAGTGCTCGGGGAAGAGGAGGAGGGGGCGGCGCGCCAGCTTCGCCCCCACCAATGATGCCTTTTCCGATGGAAGGCCATGTTGGAGACCAGCCCCGTGAATTCTTCATCAGGCTGCGCCGGCCTCCGTATCGTCGTCTTCGTCTTCCCACCCCGTTTGCTCGGGAGATGGAGCGTGACCCGCCCCGATCCCTCAGATTGCACATGAGGGGCGGTGGGAATGGGGGCACGCGGGTCAACGTCGACTTCCCGGCTCCTCAGGTGATGTACCTCCGCCGTGGATGGAAGACGTTCGCCCGCATCCACAGCCTGACGGTGGGACTTGTCGTCTACTTCAAATTAGTGGAGAACGGCCTGCTCTCCGTCAAGGTCTTCGGAGACTTCGGGACTCGCCTGAAGTGCTGCGTGGAGAGCTCCTCCGACGGAGATTTCAACGATGGAAGCTCTTCCTCGAGCGAAAGTGATGAGGAGGACATCGAGGCAGATGACGGGGACGAGTCTGACTAGGCGTCGGATGCCCCGCGCCTGGGCGGGTGTGGCAGTAGCAGCATCTGCACCTGGCCGCTCCTCCGGCAGAGTTTTGCCGGGGGTGGGGCCAGCTCCTTGAACTTCTCGGGGCCGTCTCCTAGGGCGGCTGGCGTCGAGAGGCTGCGGAAGAGGAAGAGGGCGGGCGGCAAGGCCGTCAACTTGTAGTACGCGGGCACCAACGCCTTCATCACGTATCGCCGGTCCTGCCGCCTCGTCTTCCAACTCCTTTCCCGGCACCGTCATCACCGGCCCACCCGTGGCCGGCCACCGAGGTGTTCTCTTGGTGCTTTGTGCTGCTCGTAGCTCGCCTAGGCGCCCCTTTTGCCCTCTCGCCTCCTTGACTTGCCTCCTGAGGAGAGGGACAAGAAAGGGATTACGGGCATCTTATCTCTTTTTTAGTTTGTAAGCCTGCGGGCCTTCGTTAAATTTAGAACTTGTAATCCCCTTGCTCATGTTTTTCATTCCGTATGAACTGTACCTGTATGGGATGTTTTTAATCAAAAAGGGATGCTTGCCGGGTTTTTCGTTCGTGGGTAGACCCCGCGACAAGGAGCGAATCCTTGTTACAATTTAAGATAAACGTTTTTACCCGGCAACAGGCCTTGCCGTCCCCCCACTTCGCTCGACCATTCTCGCGCCCTTGGCGGAAGCAGGGATGAAGCGGGCTTAGGCTCCTCGTTCTTCTCCCTTGCCACCGCGACTACAACCAAATCCGGGCCCATGAGATAATCCTTGGGTACAGAAAAAGGGGAGCACGGTGGCCTAGAAATAAAACGAGGTTTCACATATCCCAGTTCCGTTCCGAAATGCATGATAGAGGATGAAAGACTTATCTGGATCCGCAGCCCCCGGCAACCTTGTCTTGCCGCGGTTGGATCCTTGTGCTTGCAGCCCCCGGCAACTCTGGTTTGCCGGGGTCGGGACGTCGGTCCGTTTCCTTTCTTCCAGGTAGCTCAGCAGAAGTGCTCATGTGCCCTGTGAACCAAAGGAGGACAGAAAAGAGACAGATAGACGCGCACTCGACCTCTCGGCTAGGGGTTAGCCGCTGGTAAGCGCTATCAACCCTAACCAAGGAAGAGGCTCGACCTAGCATGCATGCTATAACTTAGGGCGCCAGCGCTTCATTTATTTATGCTCAGGGTCTGCGCCTGGCTTTGTACGAAGGGTTACATGCCTTGCCGGCAAAGCTTGTACAAAAGGTGGCTTGCCGGGAGGTCCGGCAAGCCGCGCCTTATGGGTAAAACTTGCGAAGATGCTCGATGTTCCACGAATTGCTCACTGGGACAACATCTTCGGTCTCCAGGTGGACTACGCCGGGCCTGGTGACTCGTATTACCCGATAAGGGCCTTCCCACTTTGGCGTCAACTTGTTGGAATTCTTGGCCGACTGAACGCGCCAAAGAACAAGGTCGCCTTCCTCAAAGCTTCGGGCATGAACCTTGCGGCTATGGTAGCGGCGCAAGGCTTGCTGGTAGCGTGCTGCACTCACAGCCGCCCGAAGACGATCTTCCTCAAGGAGCGTCGCGTCATCTTGGCGCAACTGCTCTTGCTCAAGCTCGTCATAAGCGAGCACTCGAGGTGACCCGTATATGAGTTCCGTGGGGAGAACTGCTTCTGCCCCGTATACTAGGGCAAAAGGTGTCTGGCTGGTGGATCGATTTGGTGTCGTCCTGACTGACCAAAGAACCGCCGGCAATTCATCAATCCAGCGCCTTCCGCTCTTGCGCAGCTTGTCAAAAGTCTTTGTTCTTAGGCCTCGCAACACTTCAGCATTTGCCCTCTTCGCTTGGCCGTTGCTCCGTGGGTGTGCCACTGAAGCAAAACAGACCTTGCTGCCGAGGTCTCGGATGTATTGCATGAAGGTGTGGCTTGTGAACTGCATGCCGTTGTCGGTGATGACTCTGTTTGGCACACCAAAACGGCAGACCAGTCCCTTGAAAAACTTGACAGCTGACTGAGCAGTCACCTTTCTCACTGCTTCCACCTCCGGCCACTTTGTGAACTTGTCGATTGCAATGTACAAGTACTCAAAGCCCCCGACAGCGCGGGGGAAAGGGCCCAGTATATCGAACCCCCAGACCGAGAATGGCCAGGAGAGAGGGATTGTTTGAAGGGCTTGTGCTGCTTCATGAAGCTTCTTTGAATGGAAGTGACACGCTTCACACTTGGTTACTAGTGTCGTCGCATCCTGGAGGGCGGTGGGCCAAAAGAAACCTTGCCGGGACGCCTTTCCGGCAAGGGCCCTCAACCCTATGTGGGAGCCACATATGCCTCCATGTATCTCTGCCAACAGCTCCAGTCCTTCCTCCCGGGGGATGCACTTCAATTTCACGCCATTCGACCTTCTCCTGTATAGGACGTCGTCGACGAACTGGTACAGGGCGGACCAACAGGCTACTTTCTCCGGTTCTTCCTGCTCCTCAGGAAGTTCCCCTATTTGGAGGAATCGAACAGTATGTTGTGCCCATGCCGGAGCCTGGGGCTCGACGACAAGGACCAAAGGAATTTCCTCAGCCATGGGCGCGGCTGTCTCCATGGCCAGGGCTTAACGCCCTGCCGGAGCCAGTTGCCCTTTGGCAGGCTCAGCGTCCGCGGCAGCACCCTTGCCGGCAGCCCCAGGGGGCTCGGTAGGAAAGTACTTGCCGTGACCTGACTTCCTCCGCTTGTTCTGCCCCGTTGACGGTTTGACGGATGGTTGAGTTAACCGGAGCAAAAAGGTACCTGGTTCCACAGGTAGCTTGAATGCAGCACGCTTTGACAGGTAATCGGCGGTGTCGTTCTCCATTCGGGGGACGTGCTCCGCTTGGATACCATCAAAGCGCTCCTCTAGCTTCCTCACTTCATCTACGTAAGCTTCCATCAATGGGCTCTGGTAATCCTTGTTGACCTGTCTGACAACGAGCTGCGAGTCACTCCTGACGATGAGCTTCTTAACCCCGAGGTCTGCCGCGATCCTGAGACCGGCAAGCAATCCCTCGTACTCAGCAGTGTTGTTGGTGGACATCTCCCGGGGAAAGTGCAGCTAGATCACGTACTTGAAGTGCTCTCCGGTGGGTGCGACGAGCAGCACACCGGCACCGGCGCCTTGCAGCGAGAAAGCCCCATCAAAGTACATGATCCAGTCGCGGTCTGCCTCCTTGCCGGGGAGAGTGGTCTCCTGGATTTCTTCGTCAGGCGTTGAGGTCCATTCTGCAATGAACTCCGCCAAGACTCTGCTCTGAATTGTCAAGGTACTTTCAAACTTCAAACCGAAACTTGATAACTCCAAGGCCCATTCCACAATCCTTCCGGTTGCATCTGGGTTATGCAGTATCCGTTGCAATGGGAGGCGGGTGACGATAGTGATCTCGTGGGCTTGGAAGTAATGACGCAGCTTCCTCGAGGCCATAAGGAGGTCGAAGAGCAATTTCTGCACACCGGAGTACCTCGATCTAGATCCCTACCAGAGGGAGCTGACAAAGTAATCCGGGTGCTGCATCATCTTCTTCTTCTGCACCACCTCACTTGACTGTGCGGGCACTGCCTCGGTGGCATCAGACTCTGCCAGGGGCCTCGCCTTGCTGGGACCAGGCCCTGCCGGGGGAATCTTTGGCTTGCCATCCGCTGGTTCTGCCGCTGCCACTGCCTCCTCGTTGACCTCCCTCTGTGCCACCAGTGCGGCGCTGACCACTTGATTCGTTGCCGCCAGATACAGCAACAACGGCACTTGTGGTTTAGGCGCAACCAGTATTGGCGTGGAGGAAAGGTATTTCTTCAAATCCTGCAATGCTGCCTCGGCTTCTGGTGTCCACTCCATTGGGCCTGCCTTCTTCAAGATTTTGAAGAAAGGAAGGGCGCGCTCCGCGGACTTGGAGATGAATCGGCTCATGGCGGCGATGCAGCCGGTGAGCCGACGCACATCCTTGATCTGCTTGGGCGCCTTAATCTGCTCAATAGCCTTGATTTTGTCTGGGTTTGCCTCGATCCCGCGCTGTGACACAAAGAATCCGAGAAGCTTGCCGGACGGAACGCCGAAGACATACTTCTCAGGGTTCAGCTTAAGGTTGATCTTGCGCGGGTTGGCAAATGTCTCTTCCAGATCTTACACAAGAGTCGGCCCGTCCTTGGTTTTGACCACTATGTCGTCCATGTATGCCTCCATATTTCTATGGAGCTGAGGTTCAAAACCAAATTGGACTGCTCTTGCAAACGTCGAGCCAGCACTCTTCAACCCGAAAGGCATCCGTAAAAAGCAATACGTACCACATGGGGTGATGAATGCTATCTTTTCTTCATCCTCTCTTGTCATGAAGATTTGGTGGTAGCCCGAGTAGGCGTCGAGGAATGATAAAAGATCACACCCGGCCGTGGAGTCAACAATCTGGTCGATGCGCGGCAATGGGAAGGGGTCCTTAGGACAAGCCTTATTGATATCTTTGTAATCAATACACAGCCTCCAGTTCCCATTCGCCTTGCGCACCACTACCGGATTGGCCAACCACGTTGGGTGGAGCACTCCTCTCACCAAACCTGCCGCTTCCAACTTCCTGATCTCCTCTGTGATGAACTCCTGCCTCTCCAGAGCCTGCTTTCTGACCTTCTGCTTGACTGGCCGTGCATGAGGGCAGACAGCTAGGTGGTGCTCAATCACCTCCCTGGGAACACCGGGGATGTCGGATGCTTTCCACGCAAACACGTCGACATTCGCCCACAGGAAGGTGACGAGCGCGCCTTCCTATTTGCTATCGAGGGTGGAGCCTATGGTAAAGGCCCCTCCCATGCCATCCTCCTGGCGGACACCTTCTTGGTCTGCGGTGGCTCGGCTCTGGATTTATTGCTCTTGCCGGTAGAGCTCTCTGGCACGTCCTCGACGGTAGCATAGCACTCCGAAGAGGCATGCTTGCCGGAGTGGGTGCGAGAGGTCTTGCCGGGCTTCCCCTTCCCTTCCGGGCCTCCAGCGGCAGGAGCAGGTGCCTCGACAGCAGCTGGTGCAACTGCTTCCTGGTAGAATTGGTCGGCGCAGATCAGCGCGTCCTTCTTATCGGAGGGGACGGAGATGATGGTCAACGGCTCGGGCATTTTTAGCATGTTGTAGGCGTAGTGTGATGCTGCCATGAACTTGGCTAGTGCCGGGCGGCCGAGGATCCCGTTATAGGGCAAGGGGATCTCGGCCACGTCGAAGACGATCCTCTCCGTTCTGTAGTTCAACTCTCCTCCAGACGTCACGGGCAGTGTGACCTTCCCCTTCGGCTGGCTCCTCCCCGGATTGACCCCTTGAAACGTGCCCGTTTCCTCGAGGTCTCCATCAGGGATTCGCAATCTTTTGACCACGACAGGCGAGATCAGGTTCAGGCCGGCCCCGCCGTCAACCAACATCTTGTTCACCCTGAGGTTGCGTATCGTTGGTGAGACCAACAATGGCAAACACCCGACCGCGGTTGTGCAGTCAGGGTGGTCGTCGGCGTCAAAGATGAGGGGTGTGCTGGACCACTTCAGCGGCTTCTGAGCGTCGAACGACGGCTCCGCTGCTGTAATCTCATGCGCCCACTGCTTGAGCTGGCGGTGAGAGGTATGCAGCGAGGCACTGCCATCGACGCACATGGCCTCTGTAGCCTTCTGGAACCCTTACTCACCGGACTCGTCGTCCTCGTCGTGATCATCATCTTCTTGTTTCTTGTCACGGCCCCGAGCGGGCCTCTCTTGCTGGTTGTCCTTGCCGGGGCGGCTTCCTTGGCCGCCACGCTGCTTGCCGGATCCCTCAGCACCGTCCTAATCCTTCTCCTTGTCCCGCCTCTTGTACTCAGCTTTTTGCTTCTCAGCAAGCAGCTCGACTTGTTGGCAGTTCTGGAGGTCGTGGCCCTTGGTGCGGTGGAGCTTGCAGTATTGCTTGCCGGAGCTTCCTGGCTTGTCGGTAGCTGCCAAAGCCCGGTAGGCGGCGCACCCGGCAATCTCCTTGCCGGGGCATCTGCATTGACCTTCTTGCCGGCGCCGGTGTCGTCAGATCCTTCAACGGCAAGCACGGCCTTGCCTTTGCGTTTCCTATTGCGACGCCGGCCCTTCTTCTTCAGGGTGGCGGCGTCTTCATCGGTAGAGTCGGTTTCCGCGCCGGCGTCTTTGCTGGGGTACTTCCTTCCTTCTTCAGCCCGGGCGCACCTATCGGCCAGAACGTAGAGCTCGGCCACATCCTTAACCTTGGTCATCGCCAGCTCTTCGCACATCTTGCGGTTGCGCACGTTCTGGTGGAACGCGCTGATCACAGCGGCGGGATGAATGTCGGGGATGTTGTACTGCACCCGGCTGAATCTCTGGATGTACTTGCGCAGGGTTTCCCCTTCCTTCTGGGAATGATATGCAGATCACTGGCCTGGCCATGAGCTTGGTGGCCTCCTATGAAGGCGCCAACGAACTCATGGCACAAATCCGACCAAGAAGAAATGGAATCCACCGGCAAGTGCATCAACCAAGACATAACATTGGGCTTCAGCGCCAGCGGGAAATAGTTGGCAAGCACCTTGTCGTCGTGAGCTCCAGCAGCCTGCATCGCGATGGTGTAGATGCTGAGGAACTCGGACGGATGGGTCTTGCCAGTGTACTTCTCGCAGACGTCGGACTTGAACGTGCGGTGGGACGGCCACTGGAACTGCCGCAACTCACGGGTAAAGGCCGGGCAGCCCACCTCGTAAGGTAGGCCGCCGGAGCCCCCCGATGCTGGGTGGTCCATAGCGGGTCCTGCCCGCTCTTCCGACTAGCAGCGCGTTTCGCGCCGGCGCTCGACGGTGGTTCGAGCGTCTTCGTGAGCTCGTTCCCGAAGAACCTGGCGCTGGTCGCGGAGGGTCCGCGGGTCGGAAGACGCTATGGAGATGTTATCACAAGCGTCGTCACGATGGGCCGACGCCCGTGGCGGCTGGCGAGGAGGAGGAGAGTGCACCGTGGCCGCAGCTCCCCCGGTCCTCCCAGCGCCAGCATGTGGTGGCTCGGTGGAGCGCCGACCCGAGGGCCCCGCCGGTCACGGATCGTCTTTGTTGGCGACGGTGACGAGGCTCCAGATGGTGGCCCTCCACTCGTCGAGCTTCTCCGCGGCAGGAGGGAAGTCGAGGAGCAGCTGCGCGCGGACCAAAGCTTCTGCTGGCGTGCGCGGCGCGCTTCGACTTCTAACTATGTTAGAAGGAGCTCCGTTACGACCCAGCGGATGACGCACAGGGCTCTTCCCACGGCGATGCCTAGGGTCACCAGTGTGGTGACGCTGCTCGGCGCGCACACCATGGGAAGAGCGTGCAGTGGTCGCCGGCGTGGGCGTCTTGGAGGTCGCTGCGCCGCCCGGAGGTGGCACAATGACACCCTTGGAGGGCCCCGTGCCGCCTGCGGGGGGCCCAGCTCCGTCTTTCGATCTGGCAACATGCGACCGGTCGTCTGGCGCGTGAACGACGCCGCTCGCCAGGCTCTGACTTCCAGGGCGATGCTGGTGCTCGCGGACCACGGCCCGGGTCCTGTCCGCGACCGGTCCACTGCTCGTCCGCACCGGCACGGGCCGTTCGGCTCCCAGCGAGCCGATCGCCGTAGCCGTCTTCTTCTTAGGAGGCATGGCGACGAAGAACTGCTAGGCTAACTACTAGACCAGATTCTGACAATTGCGTCCCCCTACCCGGCGCGCCAAAGATGTCGGTGTGGAACGACACCTATGGGATCACAAGGATCCCTACTACGGTTGCCGAGGCGCGGGGTTGCAAGAAGAGCAGGATCAGTAGTCAGCACAAGCATCGTTTACCTAGGTTCGGGCCGCGAGGATGCGTAAAACCCTAGTCCTGCTTTGGTGGGTGTATTTCAGAGAGTTCTTGAGCTCTCGAACTAGCTGTGGCGAGTGCGTGGTTCCAAAGAGCCGAATCCTTCTCCAGTATGCCATGCGCCTCCTTTTATAGTCGAAAGGGGCTGCCACAGTGGCACACAGGAGGTGAAAAGGCGCACAGTGCTATGAGCTTATCCCTCGTATTATAGGAAAAGACACATTTAATGCGTAGCTTAGGTGTCCCCTTGCTTTATCGGGGACGGGGTCGAGGCCCGTCCCGTCCGTCGCCGCTCCTCCTCGCTTCGACACGCGCCCTGGCCAGCGATGCGTGCAGTGCCATGTAGGCAGGCAGGCAGCTGAGGTGGCGCGGTGGTAGGGTCTTCACGAAGATCTGCATGTCGCCACGCAGGCGTGTGCTGAGTTGGCCTGGAAGCAGCATGTTGCCACACAGGTGCCCGCCCAGCTGGTCGGGCTGGCAGCTGCATGTGAACGGCGGTGGAGACTTGGTTGGTGCGGGCCTGGCAGTGGCCCTGCTGGCGTCTTTGGCGAGGGCCTTGCCGGGTGGCCCGGCAAGGGTCTTGCCGTGTGGCCCGGCAAGGGTCCTGCCGCGGCGCGCTGTCGTCCCCAGCAAGGACCTTGCCGGGGGTCTGGTGGCCTTCCTCGGCAAGGATCTTGTCGAGGATCGCCGTCTTCTAATCCTCATCTGATCTTGAATATGTCTTCACAAAAATTTGCATGCCACCACAGAGGTGTCTCCCGAGCCCTGGCCCCACGTGGATGATGGTGTTGGGGACCGTGGGCTCAAGGGTGGCTCGCTCTGTTGGTGTGGGGCGAGCTGCCCCGGCAAGGGTCTTGCCAGGGCTGCTGAGGCTGCCCCGGCAAGGGCCTTGCCGGGGGAACCTGCTTCGTCCCTCTGCTCTTTGTGGTCTTGGCCTTGGCGTTGCTCTGGCTGTCTTGGGCTTCGGTCTTACCTTGGCTCACCTCCCCTGTTCTTCTTGGTGTGACCGTGGGCGCGGCTCTGACTGCCCGTGCACAGGTAAAGGGGTACAAAAGTGCGCCCCTCCTTTTGTACACCGACACCCCACTACTAGGGAAAAGCCTAGCAGTAGTGCGGGTCTGAGGGCTATCAGTAGCGCGGGGTATAGCGCTACTGATAAGGCCCTACAGCTAACACTTAGCAGTAGCACGTTCGTACCCATGCTACTATTATAGCTACTTAGAAGTAGCGCTTTCCATACAAGCGCTACTGCTAATCTAACTAGTAGTAGCATTTTTCGTGCCCCGCGCTACCACTATTCTCTTTTTCATTTTTTTTATTTTTAGTATATTTATACGTCGGTATACAAATTTTGATACAGTACCAATTAAGAGGTTGTTATATCATTATGTTCATGATGAATTAATATATCATTGTGAGGAAGAACACATGGATTAGACTCATTTTGGATGAATCAAAAGTTGAATTAGGACGATGATCCTACTAATTCAACTTTTGGTCACTTTTGATCCATCCACATGAATCTAATCCACATTCCTTCCACCTATGATATAATAACTAATCATGATCATAATAACAAATCATCATGATAATCATGATCAACATCATCATCATATTAATATAAAAACTCTTGCATCATATCATCACCAACAACACTAGCTAATAATCATCATAGACATTATCACCAACACTATTTAATCATCATAGTCATAGTGTAGCTATCTAATCACCACCAACACTAGCTAATAATAATCATCATAGTCATTACCACCAACACTAGCTATTTAATCATCATAGTCATAGTGTAGCACATCATCATCTTCAAACTCATTCTAGCTAGCTAATCACTCCTGCTGCTCTCTCTCAGGTAAAATAGCATAGAACATGTGTAGCATTGCTGCTTCATCATATTGGAGAATGCAGATGAACCTGTCTCCTAATTGTGGGTCGCGCTTCTGATTGTTGCCCCCTAGTACTTCTGTGCTGCGATCCTTCACAATTTTGCTCCAGTCTTTGACTATTAAGACTTGCTCGCTTCGGGAAATCTTGAATGCACTCATGTGCAATGTAAGATGTCTTGGCCCTAAGCTAACCATTGTCATGCGGACTTTAGGCTCGATCCAACGAGGCACAACACTCATCGGGAGTCCCTATTGAAGAACATCGTAGTAACATACTTAGCAATGAAGTTTAGCTTAAAAAATAATGTATGCAAAAGATGCACTTATGAGGACAAATAGTAAAAATCTTACCATCTTTCATAAATATATGTGACCGTAGTTCGATACGCACACTAGTGGTCGCACGTTTTGAGTACTAATATCTCGAAGTCCGGGAAAATATCCTGTCTTGACAGTATCAAGATCCTCAAGCCATGAAACATAATGACCTATCTCCTCGCAATTTAGTTCAGCCCTCGGATAGTAGTAGGTGCTGTCTACCAAGCGCTGGACATGTTTGCTTGGATGAAAATAACCTGTCAACAGAAATTAGTTGTCAACTATTTTTAAATAAACAATATAAGTTACTTAATAAATATGGTTGAGAAACTCACATAATGGTAGAACTAGAGGCGTCTGGACATCTACCCAGATGTCGATATTACCTTCAATTTCATCTTCCGGACGAATATCAAAGGTGATAACCATATTAGGCTCAAATGCATAAGCCTTGCATAGTGCTCTTAAATTTTTGCATTCTAGGAGTAGGTGTCTGCATTTTATAATTTTACGGCAAAATTATAACCATGCTCGGTCCTCAAGTGAACTCTCTTTACCTCCATACTTTCCATAGTACTGAAACCAATCTTATCCAAGACATAAATTCTTGCAAGGCAGGGGATACGCTAGTAGGATAGTGAAAAATTAAAATTATAAGTTGAAGCAAAAGAAGCAGAAGTCATGCTTAATTACAAAAAAGACTTGTCGTTGTGACTTTTGTATCCACTTCGAAGTTCTCATCTAGCTCGATGCTAAAGCGCCTAACGCCAACTAGGTGAGGCCTGTCGCACATGCCGCACTCGTCTTTGCAGTATTCGCACATAACGATTTCCCTTTCATCATCAGACATTTCCTAGGTTCATAGTTGAAACATTAATTAAAAATCGATCGAAGGGAACTACCAGGAAACTCAACAGACAGATCACTACTCAATATGCAACGGGTTGACTTTTGGTATGTCGAGTCTTCCTTCCTAAACTCTCATCTCACGTATATGGTGGGCACTCCCTCTCTGATATTGCGACCGTCGGTGATGGTCTCTACTCCTCCTTTCCCTAGTGCATTACAAATATCTAGCACAAGGAAAAGAAGGAGAAGCGACCCCCACGACAACAGTCGACATTCTTTTTCTCTCATATATGGTGGACACTCCCTCACCAATTTTTCGACCGTCGATGATGGTCGCTAATCCTTCTTCCCCTAGTGAATAACAAATGTCTAGCACAAAGAGAAGTAGGAGAAATGACCCCCACGACAACAGTCGGCATTCTTCTTCTCTCATACATGGTGGAGACCCTCCCTCACTGATTTTTTGACTGTCATGTATGGAGCCCCGACAGACTTAAAGTCAACTCGAAATGTCGTTTAATTCTGTTTCTAGAAAATCCGGGGCACACGATATTTCCTACATATTCTAGCACAAGTCATGCTTAAATTCACGGAAAAATCCGGCATGACCTTTCCTAAAATAGGACATATCGAGCGCCTGAAATTTGCCGGAATGGAAATGAATCAACACTCCGACAAAACATAGGCCACTCGGATTATCCTTGCGAAACAAAGATGTCCATACACATACAACGATGCTTAAACTTGCAATTCCATCCGGATCAATTATCATAAGCAATCGCACATGAGCTCACTGATTAAATACCATAGTTCTACTCTATTCAACACACCGAGGAGTAGAGAAGGAGGAGGTGGACTTTTAGCTCACCGACTCGGGTGTAGAGGAAGTAGCTAGAGATAGCTCCGATGACGATCACTCCAAGGAGACACGACTCTACAAAGCCTGCATATTCCACCGAGTGAAAATTTTAGATCATCAAATCTCATATATCATTCTTTGATGACAAAGTGATAATGATATAAAAATAATAAAATTTTCCAATACATTTCTATATTGAAAAACAAAATTACAAAAAAATTCTATACCTATTCACTAGTTTACTATCCTATTCAAAAAACTTTTTTATATTCGAAAAACCTATTCACTAGTTTTCTATTACTAAAACTTTTTTATATTAGTAAAATTACAAACTATGTCTAAAACATCCTAGTTCTAGCCCTAACATTTACTAAAAATACCTTAGTGAAACCCTAAATTGTCCTATATATAAACCTAACATAACTAAATTAAGCACTTACTAAATAAACTACTTCTATTAAGTACTTACTAAATATCACTTACTAAATAAACTAAATTAAGCACTTACTAAAAACAGTAAATAAACTACATTATCAGTGAGGAGAGATGGAGGGAGGGGGGAGGAGAGAGGAGGAGGGAGTGGGAGGCCGAGGGAGGAGGGAGGAGGAGGAGGGAGGAGAGAGGAGGAGGTGGGAGGAGGGGAGGAGGGCGATGGGAGGAGGAGGAGGGAGGAGGGTCACGTCCGGAGGAGGGAGGAGGACGCGGCCAGAGGAGGGAGGAGGGTGTGGCAGGAGGAGGGAGGAGGGCGGTGGGAGGAGGAGGAGGGGCGCTGCATACCGAGGTAGGAGAAGCGGGGGTGGTGGCGGCAACGCGGCGGCGGGGGAGGGTCGTACATCGGCGGCGGCGGCGGATGACGTGCGTGGGAGAGTGAGAGTGGGGGTGGAGAGGGGGAGAGCGAGGGGCGGTTGGGGAAGAAGATAGGATGCATTTAGTAGTAGCGTGTGTTAGGGGAAAGCGCTACTACTAAACTAGTTAGCAGCAACGCATTTGAGGGGAACGCGGTACTACTACACTTTGCCTGGCAGCAACGGTGTGGCAATATTAGTAGTAGCGCACTTTGTCCTTGTCGCGCTACTGATATATCTGTAGCAGTAGTGCCTTATGTGGATACGCGCTGCTGCTAAGTACCAGTAGCGCATCTATTTAATCCGCGCTACTGCTAAAGTTCTGTGTATAAGGTTCTCCCTATAGTGCCCCATTTAGTCCCGGTTGGTGCCTCCAACCGGGACTAAAGGCCCCCCTTTAGTTCCAGTCCGAGCCACCAACCGGGAATACAGCCCTTTGCTTCCCGCCATTTTGGCTACTGAAAAGGAGCTTTAGTCTCGGTTGGTGGCTCGGATCGGGACTAAAGGGGGGCCTTTAGTCCCGGTTGGAGCCACCAACCGGGACTATAGGGTGGGGTATATAACCAAGCACTTAGAATTTTTTCCCCAATCTCTCCCATTCTCCCCCGACGCCGACGCCGCCAGGCTGCTCTGCCAGCTCCTCATCGCCTCGCCGTCCCTGCCCCGACGCCGGCCGCTGCTCCCTGCCCCGATGTCGTCCTTCGCTCCCCTCGCCACGCCCTGCCTTCTCGTCATCGTGCCCCTGCCTCCTCATCGCTGTCGCCGTCGCCATGCCCTGCCTCCTCGTCGCCACCCCCAGTGAGCTCGCTGCCCCCATATAGATGTTTTTTCATACAAATTAGTTGTTAGATGATGCTTTGTTGTTAGATGATGATGATGATGATGATGATGAAAGATGATAGATGACGATGATGATGATAGATGATAGATGATGATGATGATGATGATATATATATGATTTTCATTATGCTGTTGGAAACAATTATTTTTCCGTAGTAATTTTGTTAGATAATTTTTTATGTATTAATTTTGTTAGATGATTTGTTGTTAGATGATGATGATGATATATAGATGATAGATGATAGATGATGATGATGATATAGATAGATAAAGATGATGATGATGATGATGATATAGATAGATGATGATGATGATTTTTTTATGCTTTGATGATTGTTGTGGCAAAGTTATGAAACTTAGTAATGTTGTGGCAAAGTTATGAAATTTAGTAATGTTGCGGCATATACTCTACTGCTCAAGATCAATAGATGGATGGATGTACGTATATAGAAAATGTTGATATGATGAATTTTTTTGGTTCATAGAATTTTTGTCCATGTATTACGTATGTATGTATGTATGTATGGATGGATGGATGGATTGATGTATATAGAAAATGTTCATATGTAAAGTAAAACACTTATATGAAGTGTCTCCATTAGAACTATAGATCAATGGCGATCATCCAACAGAGTTTGTAATTTCTGGAATTAATATCAAGTGTCACTTTTCAAACAAACTTTTGAGCAAGCTAATGGACTCTAGCAGAGATGCAATTGACATTATCTTGTAGATCACAGGAGAGTGATCAATATTGATATAAGGCACTAACTCATAGGATGTACAGAACAAAAGTTGTAGCCTTTGGAAAACAGCTAAGTGATGTTTAAAGCTGAGGAATTCCCACACTTGGCAGAATTCCAGGAATTTTCAGGATATTGGTAAAACTTTAGAAATTCATAAAAAATTAACCGTAACTCCAAGGAAAATAATTTACATATGAAAATCGATCAGAAAAATATGAAGAATCCGAATATGCCCTCCGTTCGTCTGTCACAAACACCTAGCATAGCGAACCTGGAAAAGTCCCCCTCTGTTTCATCTGTCCGAAAATGCAGATGTCGGGAAAACATTCCCGGATGTTATCCCCCTTCACCTATATATATTGTGTAGTGACGCATTAGGACACCCCTAACTCTCTTGGGAATTCAACTTACCCCCGATAACTTCGACATGAGGAGGGGGGGGGGGTCGCAAGTATCCTCGACGACCATGAGAGAGGCGGTCCGCAAAGTATCCTCTCTCGAAAGATAGGACGACTCATCAGATATGAGGGGGGAGGAGTCCTCGACGATTGTCTAAAACTGGCTATTATAAAACTTGTGAACTTTGCATGATTTTTGCCACTAATCCATTGCTCATATGCATATGATTCCTTGTTGTGATTAAGTCTATGTTTTCCACTAATCCATCTCTAATGGTTGTATATTGCCATGTTGTAATATTTGCAGAAACTATGGACAGAGACCTAGAAAAAGAAGAGTCAACGATGCCGATGGTGATGAAAGATAGGATGACGGCTCCGGTGATCTAATGGAGGAGGAAGGAGATCATTACGGCTCCGGTGATCCAATGGAGGATGAAGGAGATCATGACGGCTCCAGTGATCCAATGGAGGAGGAAGGCGATCATGACGGCTCTCGTGATCGAATGGACAAGGGAGCCGTAACTGTTGCAAAGTCCGGTTCCAACCACCTCACGTAGTTACATGCGAGTAAATCTCGCTTGCCCCACCCATCTAGCCCACGCATCTCGCATCCCCGGGGCGAGCGCAGCCCCGATCTCGCCGATCTCCTCGTTGCGATGGCTACCTCCGCCACCAATGCGCTCCGCCCAAAATTCCGGGACGTCTACAACTGCTCCTGGTAGCCGGCTGCAGCGATCCGCCCCTGTCCTCTCTGCCAAGCCCTGCTCGCACCGTCGACAGTGTCGCCCCCAACGCCGGCCCAGTTCCCCGCCAGACCCCGCCCTGTCACCATTCATCCCACTGCGCTGGTGTGCCGTTCGGCTCGGGAAAGAAGCTGCACGCATATCCCAGCCATTGCCCTGCTGGTATATACTCACCTGAACTAGGGTTTGATTCATTTTTCAACACTTGATTTAATTTCTGGTACTCTGGATGCAATGCATGGTTTGATGAATTTCGTTGAGTGTAATTATGTTATATCCGATGTGTAATGAATCACTATTTCATCTAGGAATTTTTTTAATTTCTTATGCAGATCAAATTAACATGTTTCCTAATCTTGAGTTGACTATAATATTTGTTTTCGACTTGATTTCAAATTTCCATGCTTCCACCCAAGATTAGATATGTTCCTAACTACAATGTCCATGCTTCCTAGTTCCATATAGCATCTAAATTGCTATACAGATGCTTCTGGGCTCTTTATATTTTGCTTCCAAATTCCAAAAAGGAAATCAATCAATATGTTGGTGAGTCAAAACATCCGGTTGCCAAAGATTTATAGGTATGATTCAATATTCATTTTTCTATGCTTCAATTTGAACCCATGTGTGTATAGCATATCATCTTGCATGTATCTTGTATATGGCGTGTTTTCATCCAAACGGCAACGGGAACTTCAAATATGACACTACATTTGCTTCTAAGGTTTCTGCATAAAGCTTACTTGCTTGCTGCTACTATTTTTTTTTTGCTTCTCCTACTTATAACCATAGAAAAGAGTTAATGTTCCCATATATTACGACTTCTCTGTCTCCATTGTACATGCTTTGTTTCTATACAACCATTTGGCACACCATTGTTATGTACACATTGCTCATGTGCTTTGTCTTTCATTTCTTGTGTTTTCAGTTGACCTAGGATAATTAAGCATTCCAAACCCGAGTGTATGCTGAAGAGCCGTTATGTGGCATGCTGGTTGAAAGATGTTGTCCTAGGTCTACCTACGTATGGGTTTCCAAACTATACTCCATATGCTTCTTCGGTTTAATGCTTCCATTCATCATGCTGTTTAAAATAAACGTTGTTGTCATTTTTTATCAACATTGTAATATTCCACGCTTCCGTATTATGCTATGCATGTTTCTTTGGTCTAGGTAATTTGCTTCCATAGTTCACGCTTCTACATTTTTTTTCTTTTTTTGGCACCATTTAAATTTAAACACGGCTCCATGTATGTTGTGAAAGAACGACTCATTGCTTTATGTAAGCCATGCTTCCTACTTTGATGTTATGAATATGTTCCCTACAACATATAATTTTCTCTTCATCTCAAATTTCTTATGCTTCCCCTGCCTGTATATCCATATATGTCCTGATAAATCAAATTGTTGATTCATGTTATGCAGATGCTTTGCGTCAAGCAATGCCAATCATGTATCACTAGTTTTTCAAATGTGTGGTATTGTCCTCTCCTCATGATGTCGACGGTGTCGATCTGAAGGCGCTGAAGGAGATGTGGAGACATGGGCGGAGACCGTGACTAAGGCGACCCTTGAGAAATCCACCGACTTGATGACGCGGGCGCATTGAGACATACGGTAGAATGCGTGAGCTCTAGCTCACGGGTCCATGAAACCTGGCAGTCAATTGCTCGCAGCACCAGCCCTGCAGCTTACAGTCACCACAATGGAAGTCAACTTTCATTTGGTGATCCTTTGTGTACGCATTCCCTATTGCACCGCCACGGGCCAAAACAATACCCTCGCTTCCTAGCAGTTTTAGTCTCTTACATGGACCTTGTATAGGATTTTTAGACTGTAATTAATTTCTTTTGTTTTAGTTGTATTAGACTTTTACGGGCATGGAAGCACATTCCTTTTTCTTTAGAAGCAAACTCTTGTTTGTTTGAAAACAATCAGGTGCTACCCTGGATGAGTGGAAGCAAGTTTAATTGTTGCCCATCGATGCAAATGTAACTTTCAGTGGAAGCAAATTTTATGGGCTCTAGAAACAAGTTCTTGCTTCATTGGGGATACAAAGTAAACATTTACAATGGACACATTTTTCCTAATGAAGAATTTCTGTTAGATCGAAACTACTTTGGCTATTTGTTGAAGCAAATTATTGATTTGATGGAAGCATATATGTGAGAAATAAATCATGTGAAGAAAACAAAGTATCAATCCTGGAGGGTCTCATATAGCAAAACCTTTTTTTACATGAATAGGAATCAAACTCTTTTTAGGTTGAACTGGAATCAAACTTCTCTACTGAACAATTGGAGTCAAACTTTGATTGCATGCAGTCTGATGGCTTCACGTTTTAAGATAAGCATAATTACAGGAGAGTGGTTAGCAAGGTTGCCGTGCATGCTAAGCGGAAGCAGTTATTAGGAAGCAATCAAACAACCATGCACAACCCACTAGTAGATCCAACGGCCATCTTACATCCCATTCTACAGCTTAGCATTGGTCTGATAGGAAGCAGGGATCAGTAGTCTGATCCCTAGTGCTTCCCTATATATATTACCCTACTTGAACTGATGGTTTCAGGCGGTTGTACTAATGATCCTCATCTCGTTGAACTGATGGTTTCAGGCGGTTGTAATATATCGTTGGAAAGCACTTGACATCTAAATTACAAATATTAGGAATTTTTTGCAAAATCATCACGGTTTAAGAGCAGTTTTGAAAAAACCATTTTTTTTCAAAACCGAAAACGTGAATCGTATTTTGGACTCAATTTTCAAACAGTTTATCGGAATTGAGCAAATAAGATGGCGTTGGAAAGCTGTTAAAATTCCGCATCCTCCATATACCTACTGTTTTTTCAAATTACATACAATTTAAAAGTAATTTAAAAAACGGTGAAATTCTGGGCGAAAAGTATTTTCACGTTTTTTTGCAAACGGTTTGTCGGATTAATGCAAATCATACGGCGTTGGAAAGCTATGGAAAATGCGCAACGTTTTCGTATAGAAATGTTTTTCTAATTCCTGACGGTTTAAAAACGAATTCAAATATGGTCAAATTTGATTTTGAACGCGATTTTTTTAAAAAAATTGTCGAAATGGGGCAAATAATGTACCATTGGATAGCTATCTAAAATGCGAAACTTAGTCATGTTGAACATTTTCTCAAATTTATAATCGTTGAAGAGTAATTTTGAATACAGTGAGTCATCGTGTTGTTTTCCCGTAAAAAAAGCAGAGTTCTTGTACTGATCTATGTGTGTGTTTGTACTTGTGTATTTTTCATGGAGTAATTTTGAATGGTTCCAAAAAATGTACTTCAACTGATGTCCGTATAGTTTTGTACTGAGCATGTTTTCACAGACTGGACTTTACTCCGTTTTTGTATGTTTTTGCTCGTAACTTTTTCAATGGTTACGGTATGATCATCCCCAAACTTACATGGTTAATATTGTTGAACTAAAAGGATAGCAGATTGAGCACTAGTAATGCATGAACTCACTATTTTCCCTTACTTATATTGCCTAAGGGTTCGTTTATTTTCCGTTCGAACTTACCACCTTTATCAATTTGAATGTTTCAAAATTTGCCAAGAATTTGAACTATTCACCACTAGCACAGATGAGTGAGAGAAGTAACGGGTGTACTTACTGGTTAGTAATACATGAATGCCTAGGTAGTTATACATGAACTCAGAACATAAACATCATTGAGCACTTGAAACACATAACATACACAACTGAGGTGCAAAGCTGCGAATGATGATGGATCAACACTGTAGATTTTGCAAGAACTTAACAGTTCAATGTCAAAAGAACATCCACACATGCACGAACTTTCTAGACGATATTATTAAGTTCAACTTGTAAAAATACAACTTGTGTAGCTTTGTCAGCAACACAAATCTGTAGAAAAATGCACCCGTTCTCATGGGCGTATCAACAAGCATGTTCAGAGCACAATTTCTTCTGCCCTTCTCCATAGAGAAACCACTCGAGTTCCTCTTCTTTTTCTCCTCGATGAGCCACGTAGACTTGAACTCGTTCTGGCTGTCGACATCCAACAGCTTCCATGAGACGAAGTTGTGGTCGAGAGGCCACAACCTTGGGCGTTTCCTCAGCAACTCGTGCACCGGCCTGGGATTTGTTTGAGGTGCCCGCACGACCACACATAGACAACACCAAAATGCGAAGCATGGTTGCGGCCACGCACGCACGAGCACAACACACACATATGCGTAGTGAGCGACTCAATGAAGACGTGCGTCTACACGGTCACATGGCTTCCCGTGGAAGGTGGACCCCACCGTCGGCGGTGGTCCACGGAGGGGGAGGGAGCAGTTCGAAGGCGGGGAATCAACAAGGTCGCAGCAGTAAATCGGCATGGTGGGGGCAACATATTCAGACCTATCAATTGTTAAGACAAATATGTGAGTTCAGAGCTAACTTATGGTTTAGTATCATCATATTCAGAGTGAATTTAGTTGCTCATAGTTAGCATGAGTTCATGGCAGAAAAAGGTGATACTCAAGATATTGAACTAAACTAAAATTATATATTGCACTTAACTAAAATTATATATTGAACTGAACCAAGAGGCAGTACGGTGCTCATTCTGAAGCATAACCACAAGCACTTGTTTGTGCTATATATGAAGATGGAAACACAAAGGAAATATGACTCACCGTCAGGAAGTAGATGTACTGAAAAGCATACACAAAATGAACTTGTGCATCTTGTTTTTGCTGCAACCTACAAAAGTAGGAACAAATATGAGAGATGATGTTTTGTCAAGGAGAACTTACCAAGGTCTGGCGTTCGAACTTTCAAATTTTTGTGCTACTAAAAATAGAGAATAAGAGCATGCCTCAACCAGATCGGCGACTTCCTCGGCTCCGCGGGCGGCCTCTCATACAGCTCGAGGGCAACACAATACACACACGAACTGACAAGAATACACAACACGGCCGGCTAGATACACAAACTGATAATTAATATAACAAACAAGTGGAATTGCAATGCTGAGAGCAAAAGTACATATTGTAATTTCAACAAAGAGAAGAGCAGATTCCTTTTCCATGAACAAACAGTACAAATCTAATCTCAGTCCCTCGAATTCTACATAAATTTATTCCTCTGTTTTTGCATACGCAAAGAATATGAAGTCTGAAAGGTTCTAATTGTAAAGCACACTCCAAAGCAAACATATTTTGCTATTCCTTATTAAAATATAAACTATTTGAGGATAAGCCAACTATTTTGGCTAGTTAACTTTCTTCTATATATCATAAGAACTGATACAACAGTTACGTTTGAATCATTTGCTCACATATGGGCCACTCTTTTTGTTACAAAGTGTTACAAAGATTTACTACAAGATTTATGAACTCAAGGTGTACATAAGTTGTACTGATCCACACGGGAAGATTTGCTACCGACAGCCTCACGAGAACATGTCGAAGACTACCTCACGGAAAGCCAGTCCATCTCCTTGATACGTCCATTTTGCATCATGCTTTTATATTGATATTTATTGCATTATGGGCTGTTATTACACATTATGTCACAATACTTATGCCTATTCTCTCTTATTTTACAAGGTTTACATAAGGAGGGAGAATGCCGGCAGCTGGAATTCTGGGCTGGAAAAGGAGCAAATATTAGAGACCTATTTTGCACAACTCCAAAAGTCCTGAAACTCCACGAAAATTATTTTTGGAAATAATAAAAAATATTGAGCGGAAGAAGTACGTCAGAGGGGGCCCCACCTGGCCATGAGGGTGGGGGGCGCGCCCTACCCCCTGGGCGCGCCCCCCTGCCTCGTGGGCTCCCTGTTGGTCCTCCGATGCCCATCTTCTGCTATATGAAGTCTTTCATCCGAAGAAAAATGATAAGCAAGCTTTCGGGACGAGACTCCGCCGACACGAGGCGGAACCTTGGCGGAACCAATCTAGAGCTCCGGCAGAGCTGTTCTGCCGGGGATACTTCCCTCCGGGAGGGGAAATCATCGCCATCGTCATCACCAACACTCCTCTCATCGGGAGAGGGCAATCTCCATCAACATCTTCACCAGCACCATCTCCTCTCAAAACCCTAGTTCATCTCTTGTATCCAATTCTTGCCTCTAAGTCCGGGATTGATACCTGTAGGTTGCTAGTAGTGTTGATTACTCCTTGTAGTTGATGCTAGTTGGTTTATTTGGTGGAAGATCATATGTTCAGATCCTTTATGCATATTAATACCCCTCTGATTATGAACATGAATATGCTTTGTGAGTAGTTATGTTTGTTCCTGAGGACATGGGAGAAGTCTTGCTATTAGTAGTCATGTGAATTTGGTATTCGTTCGATATTTTGATGAGATGTATGTTGTCTCTCCTCTAGTGGTGTTATGTGAACGTCGACTACATAACACTTCACCATTATTTGGGCCTAGAGGAAGGCATTGGGAAGTAATAAGTAGATGATGGGTTGCTAGAGTGACAGAAGCTTAAACCCTAGTTTATGCGTTGCTTCGTAAGGGGCTGATTTGGATCCATATGTTTCATGCTATGGTTAGGTTTACCTTAATACTTTTGTTGTAGTTGCGGATGCTTGCAATAGAGGTTAATCATAAGTGGGATGCTTGTTCAAGTAAGAACATCACCCAAGCACCGGTCCACCCACATATCAAATTATCAAAGTACCGAACGCGAATCATATGAACGTGATGAAAGCTAGCTTGACGATAATTCCCTTGTGTCCTCGGGAGCGCTTTTCTCTATATAAGAGTTTGTCCAGGCTTGTCCTTTTCTACAAAAAGGATTGGGCCACCTTTCTGCACTTTATTTACTTTTGTTAGTTATTGCTCGTTACAAATTATCCTGTCACAAAACTATTTGTTATCTATATTTTAGTGCTTGCAGAGAATACCCTGCTGAAAACCGCTTATCATTTCCTTCTGCTCCTCGTTGGGTTCGACACTCTTACTTATCGAAAGGACTACGATAGATCCCCTATACTTGTGGGTCATCAAGACTCTTTTCTGGCGCCGTTGCCGGGGAGTGAAGCGCCTTTGGTAGGTGGAATTTGGTAAGGAAAAATTTATATAGTGTGCTGAAATTTACTGTCACTTGTTACTATGGAAAGTAATCCTCTGAGGGGCTTGTTCGGGGTATCTTCACCCCGACCAGTAGAGCAAAGAGTTATTCCTCAACCTACTGAACCTACTGAAAATGAAAATTTTCACTTTGAGATTCCTTCGGGTATGTTAGAAAAACTGCTAGCTAATCCTTTTGCAGGAGATGGAACAAAGCATCCTGATGAGCACCTAATCTATGTGGATAAAGTTTGTGGATTATTTAAGCTTGCAAGTATACCCGGTGATTTTGTTAAGAAGAAGGTCTTCCCTTTATCTTTGAAGGAAGATGCATTGACATGGTATATGCTATGTGATGATACGGGATCATGGAAGTACAAACGATTGAAATTGGAATTTCATCAGAAATTTTATCCTATGCATCTTGTTCATCATGATCGCAATTATATATATAATTTTTGGCCTCACGAAGGAGAAAGCATCGCTCAAGCTTGGGGGAGGCTTAACTCAATGTTATATTCATGCCCCAATCATGAGCTCTCAAGAGAAATGATTATTCAGAATTTTTATGCTTGGCTTTATGATAACAATTGCACCATGCTCGATACCTCTTGTGCTGGCTCTTTTATGATGAAGACTATTGAATTCAAATGGGATTTATTGGATAGAATTAAACGGAACTCCGAAGATTGGGATCCCGACGAAGGTAAGAAGTCAGGTATTACACCTAAGTTTGATTGTGTTAAATCTTTTATGGATACCGATGTTTTCCGTAAATTTGGCACTAAATATGGACTTGACTCTGAGATAGTAGCTTCTTTCTGTGAATCTTTTGCTACTCATATTGATCTCCCTAAGGAGAAGTGGTTTAAATATCATCCTCCCACAGAAGTAAAAGTAGCTGCACCTATTAAAGTTGAAGAAAAGACTATCACTTATAATGATCCTATTGTTCCTACTTCTTATGTTGAGAAACCACCTTTCCCTATTAGAATAAAGGATCATGCTAAAGCTTCAATTGTGGTTCATAAAAGCAATATTAGAACTTATACACCTCCTGAGCAAATTAAAGTTGAACCTAATATTGCTATTGTTAAAGATCTCTTGTCTGATAATAGTGATGGGCATGTTATTCATTTCTGTGATGAAACTGCTAGAATTGCCAAACCTTGTGCTAAAGATAAACATAGACCTGTGGTAGGCATGTCTGTTATTTCTGTTAAAATAGGAGATCATTGTTATCATGTCTTATGTGACATGGGTGCTAGTGCAATACCTATTGTCCTATACAATGAAATTAAGCATGATATTGCACCTGCTGAGTTAGAAGATATTGATGTTACAATTAAACTTGCCAATAGAGATACTATTTCACCCATGGGAATTGTTAGAGATGTTGAAGTCTTGTGTGGGAAAACTAAATATCCTGCTGATTTTCTTGTTCTTGGTTCCCCACGAGATAGCTTTTGTCCCATTATATTTGGTAGACCCTTCTTGAACACTGTTAATGCTAAGATAGATTGCAAAAAGGATGTTGTTACTATTGGTCTAGGTGATATGTCTCATGAGTTCAACTTTTCTAAATTTAGTAGACAACACCGTGAAGAGGAATTGCCTAGTAAGGATGAAATTATTGGTCTTGCTTCTATTGCCGTGCCTCCTAGTGATCCTTTAGAACAATATTTGCTAGACCATGAAAATGATATGTTTATGAATGAAAGAAGGGAAATAGATGAAGTATTCTTTAAACAAGAACCTATCCTGAAACACAATTTGCCTGTTGAAATCCTAGGGGATCCTCCTCCACCCAAGGGTGATCCCGTGTTTGAGCTTAAACCATTGCCTGATACTCTTAAATATGCTTATCTTGATGAGAAAAAGATATATCATGTTATTATTAGTGCTAACCTTTCAGAGCATGAAGAAGAGAGATTATCGAAAACTCTGAAGAAGCACCGTGCTGCTATTGGATATACTCTAGACGATCTTAAGGGCATCAGTCCCACTCTATGCCAACATAAAATAAATTTGGAGGAAGATGCCAAACCAGTTCGTGATCATCAACGACGGCTGAATCCTAAGATGAAAGAAGTGGTAAGAAAGTAAATACTAAAGCTTCTTGAGGCAGGTATAATTTATCCCGTTGCTGATAGTCAGTGGGTAAGTCCTGTCCATTGTGTCCCTAAGAAGGGAGGTATTACTGCCGTTCCTAATGATAAAGATGAATTGATTCCGCAAAGAATTATTACAGGTTATAGGATGGCAATTGATTTCCACAAATTAAATAAAGCTACTAAAAAGGATCATTACCCCTTACCTTTTATTGATCAAATGCTAGAAAGATTATCCAAACATACACATTTTTGCTTTCTAGATGGTTATTCTGGTTTCTCTCAAATACCTGTGTCAGCCAATGATCAATCAAAGACTACTTTTACTTGCCCTTTTGGTACTTCAGCTTATAGACGTATGCCTTTTGGTTTATGTAATGCACCTGCTACCTTTCAAAGATGCATGATGGCTATATTATCTGACTTTTGTGAAAAGATTTGTGCGGTCTTGATGGACGATTTTTCCGTCTATGGATCCTCTTTTGATGATTGCTTGAGCAACCTTGATCGAGTTTTGCAAAGATGTGAAGAAACTAATCTTGTCTTGAATTGGGAAAAGTGCCACTTTATGGTTAATGAAGGTATTGTCTTGGGGCATAAAGTTTCTGAAAGAGGTATTGAGGTTGATAAAGCCAAGGTTGATGCTATTGAAAAGATGCCATGTCCCAAGGACATCAAAGGTATAAGAAGTTTCCTTGGTCACGCCGGTTTTTATAGGAGGTTCATTAAGGACTTCTCAAAAATTTCTCGGCCTCTGACTAATTTATTACAAAAAGATATACCATTTCTCTTTGATGATGACTGTGTAGAAGCATTTGAAATACTTAAGAAAGCATTGATCTCTGCACCTATTGTTCAGCCACCTAATTGGAATTTACCCTTTGAAATTATGTGTGATGCTAGTGATTATGCTGTAGGTGCTGTTCTAGGGCAAAGAGTTGATAAGAAATTAAATGTTATCCAATATGCTAGTAAGACTCTAGACAATGCTCACAGAAATTATGCTACTACTGAAAAGGAATTCTTAGCAGTCGTATTTGCTTGTGATAAGTTCAGACCTTATATTGTTGATTCTAAAGTAACTATTCACACTAATCATGCTGCTATTAAATATCTTATGGAAAAGAAAGATGCTAAACCTAGACTTATTAGATGGGTTCTCTTGCTACAAGAATTTGATTTGCATATTGTTGATAGAAAGGGAGCTGAGAACCCCGTTGCAGACAACTTGTCTAGATTAGAAAATGTTCTTGATGACCCACTACCTATTGATGATAGCTTTCCAGATGAGCAACTAAATGTCATAAATACTTCTCGTACTACTCCATGGTATGCTGATTATGCTAATTATATTGTTGCTAAATTTTTACCACCTAGTTTCACATACCAGCAAAAGAAAAAGCTTTTCTATGATTTGAGACATTACTTTTGGGATGACCCACATATTTATAAAGAACGAGTAGATGGTGTTATTAGACGTTGTGTACCTGAGCATGAACAGGAACAGATACTACGCAAGTGTCACTCCGAGGCTTATGGAGGACACCACGCTGGAGATAGAACTGCACATAAGGTATTGCAATCTGGTTTTTATTGGCCTACTCTCTTCAAGGATGCCCATAAGTTTGTCTTGTCTTGTGATGAATGTGAAAGAATTGGTAATATTAGTAGACGTCAAGAAATGCCTATTAATTATTCACTTGTTATTGAACCATTTGATGTTTGGGGCTTTGATTATATGGGACCTTTTCCTACCTCTAATGGATACACACATATTTTAGTTGCTGTTGATTACGTTACTAAGTGGGTAGAAGCTATTCCAACTAGTAGTGCTGATCATAACACTTCTATTAAGATGCTGAGAGAAGTTATTTTTCCGAGGTTGGGAGTCCCTAGATATTTAATGACTGATGGTGGTTCACATTTTATTCATGGCGCTTTTCGTAAAATGCTTGCTATGTATGATGTTAATCATAGAATTGCATCTCCTTATCACCCACAGTCTAGTGGTCAAGTAGAATTGAATAATAGAGAGCTCAAATTAAAAGACTGTTAATAGATCTAGAAAGAATTCGCCCAAGAAACTTGATGATGCATTATGGGCATATAGAACTGCATATAAAAATCCTATGGGTATGTCTCCGTATAAAATGGTTTATGGAAAAGCATGTCACTTACCTCTCGAAATAGAACATAAGGCTTATTGGGCTATTAAAGAGCTCAACTATGATTTCAAACTTGCCGGTGAGAAGAGGTTATTTGACATTAGCTCAATTGATGAATGGAGAACCCAAGCCTATGAAAATACCAAGTTGTTTAAAGAAAAAGTTAAAAGATGGCATGACAAAAGAATACAAAAGCGTGAGTTTAATGTAGGTGATTATGTATTGCTATACAACTCTCGTTTAATATTTTTTTGCAGGAAAACTTCTCTCTAAATGGGAAGGTCCTTACGTTATCGAGGAGGTCTATCGTTCCGGTGCCATAAAAATCAACAACTTCGAAGGCACAAATCCGAAGGTGGTGAACGGTCAAAGAATTAAACATTATATCTCAGGTAATCCTATAAATGTTGAAACCAATGTTATTGAAACCGTAACCCCGGAGGAATACATAAGGGACACTTTCCGGAACGTCCCAAACTCCGAAAAGGAATAGGTATGTGGTACGGTAAGTAAACCGACTCCAAAACAGTTCTAATGGCAATATTCTTCCGTTTTGGAATATTTAGAAAAATAGAAAAATAAGAAGCAGACCGGGAAGGACACGAGGGCTCCACGAGGGTGGAGGGCGCGCCCTACCCTACTAGGCACGCCCCCTACCTCGTGGGCACCTCGTGTGCTCTCCGGACTCCGTTTTCTTGAACGTTACGTATTTTGGTCGGTAAAAATTCATTATATAATCTCCCGAAGGTTTTGACTCCTGTATCACGCAAATATCCTCTGTTCTTGTCTCGAGCTGTTTTTCTGGCAGATCTAGACCATCATGACGTCTCCAAGTGCCCCCAAGGACAAGTTCTTCGAGAAGGTCATCAATCCCTACCTCGCGGAGGTGTTGCAACACCCTCAAACCATTGAGTTGCATGAGGGGGTGCTGCACATCCGCGATGTTGAGGGACCGAGGAAGACCGGAAGCGTGGAACAAGGCTCGAGGCAATGGAGCAACAAGTTTTCAAGTGCCAGGAGATGGTGGAGCGTGGACTTGATTCCAATCACATAATGATCACGGAGTTCACCAACAACCACAAGCTGGATGCCAAGGACATTGGGGAGGCCATCTTTAAGCTCCACAAGAAAATTGAGCATCTCCAAGCCCAAATCTATGACCTGCAAAACCAAAACTGTGAGTATGAATATAGGTTCAAGAGGAAGAGTTTGGCTATAGATTTAAGGATCCCGGAGACTCGATCATCCTTCTATGATGGTGAGCCTATGCCTTGGAAGATGGACGACAAGCCTACATCATCAACAACCCCTTCACCAACAAAGGAGACATAGTCACATGGGTATGGGCACTCCCCTTGGCAACTTCCAAGCTTGGGGGAGGCGCCCCAGTATCGTATCACATCACATCTCTTATCTTTACTGTTTTTCTTAGTTCGATCTTATTAGTAGTATCTTGATCTAGTAGAATAAAGTTTTGGTATGATCTAGTTTTGAGTTTGTTTTATGATCCCTCTATGTAATCGAGTCCGTGAGCTATATAATAAAGATTAGTGTTGAGTCAAGGGCTTGATTATTTTGCTATGATCTTGAGTGAATAAAAGAAAAGAGAAAGAATAAAAAGAAACAAAGAGATCATATTGATCTTATTGATAGTAATGACTTCACATAGAAAGAGTACGATGATTAAAAGTTGTTGAGAGTTGAAAAACATAGCTTGGGTCATCGTTGCAATTAATAGGAAGTAATAAAGAAAGAGGGGTTTCACATATAAATATACTATCTTTGACATCTTTTATGATTGGGAGCACTCATTAAAATATGACATGCTAAAGAGTTGATTGTTGGACAAGGAAGACAACGTAATGGGTTATGTTTTCTTATATCTGAGATAAAGTATATTGTCATGGATCATCCAACATGTTGAGCTTGCCTTTCCCCCTCATGCTAGCCAAATTCTTTGCACCAAGTAGAGATACTACTTGTGCTTCCAAAAACCCTTAAACCAGTTTTGCCATGAGAGTCCACCATATCTACCTATGGATTGAGTAAGATCCTTCAAGTAAGTTGTCATCGGTGCCAGCAATAAAAATTGCTCTTTAAATATGTATGATTGATTGGTGTGGAGGAAATAAGCTTTATACGATCTTGTGATGTGGAAGAAATAAAAGCGACAGACTGCATAATAAAGGTTCATATCACAAGGGGCAATATAAAGTGACGTTCTTTCGCATTAAGATTTTGTGCATCCAACCCTGAAAGCGCATGGCAACCTCTTCTTCCCTCTGCGAAGGGTCTATCTGTTACTATTATCTTGTACCTTATGCAAGAGTCATGCTGATCTTCACCTTTCCTTTTTATATTTTATCCTTTGGCAAGCACAGGATGTTGGAAAGATCTTGATATATATATCTAATTGGATGTAAGTTAGCATGAGTTATTATTGTTGACATTACCCTTGAGGTAAAAGGTTGGGAGGCGAAACTATAAGCCCCTATCTTTCTCTGTGTCCGATTAAAACTCCATAACTGTTGGGGATATAACTACTAGTGTAACCCGCCCAGGAGGGGCCGGGTTACGCTATGGCGATTCATCATATGAAGCCCAATATCAAGCTTGAAGATGGCGGTTCAATAAAGGGCCTAAAGCCCGCAGGCGACTTAAGGCCCGTAGTGATAAACCGCCTTAATGGCATGACTTGTGCCCGTAAAGATTAACTAGTCACCGAGCCGAACACTGTTTATGAGCCGGCCGGGACTCTGTAGGCCGCGGGGCGTCAACCCGTGTATATAAGGGGACGACCCACCGGCGGCTTAGGGCAAGTAACATCAAATCAAGAACCGGGCATAGCAGATTTGCTCCCTGGTAATCGAAACCCTAGCAATTCCACCTCAACTGGATTAGGCTTTTACCTTCACCGTAAGGGGCCGAACCAGTATAAACCCTCGTGTCCTTTGTCCCACTTTAACCCCTTTAAGCTTCCTAGTTGCGATGGCTCCACGACTAAGTCTTTTCACGAGGACATCTGCCGTGACAATTCCACGACAGTTGGCGCCCACCGTGGGGCCAGCGCACGATGGATTTGAGTTCTTGAAGGGCAACTTCGAAGGGCTCAAGGGATACGCTGTGGGCCGGATGACCAAGAGTCGTTGCGGCAAGCTCTACATCGACGACGCCGGTTGGGGTCCCGACGCCGGCTCAATTGAGTACGGGTACCGGGTCCCCTTTGGGGGAATCCACGTCTTCATCGGCCGGATTGGCGAGCCGGGCCCTGAGCCGGACATCTGCACCGACATCATCGAGACGGCTCAGCGTGCGAGACCCGCCCGGGCTCAGCCCGCTGTGAAGCGTGCCTTTGTGGGTTGCATCCAAAGAGGAGAACTTTCTGAAGGATCCGTGGACGGCGGTGAGACGACCGTCTACTCCGATGGTGAGTCGTCCACTGGTGAGACAGATTCGCTATACCAATTGCAAGATGGCGGGATTGGGGGCTGTTCTGATGGCAGTAGTATTCCGGACCCCTTTGAGCCGCCGAGCAGAGTAGGGATCTTCATGGCTGGTACTCAACCCGGCCAAAACTCTACGGTTGCGGCAGCAATAACTTCCGGGTCAGGAGCGGCAGGGGCAGGAGGCCCTGTGCGCCCGCCGGCTCAGGCGCTGATTGATCTCATGGACAAATTGACGACCCTGTTAACCGCCACAGTTATTCCGGCGAGTCAAGCTAAGCATGATGCAGAGGTGGCACAGGTACAAGAGGAGATAGCCTGAGCCAAAGAAGCCCTAGCAGCTGAGGACACCAGATTGGCCGTGGAGTGGGCGGCTTTGGATGCTCGGGCTCAACAGATCCAGTCAGAGGCTTTCAAGCTTACGATGAGCCTGAATGCATCTAACGAGGTGATGAGGAGGAGACACCAGAAGGCTCAATCCCGTTTGCCTCCGGTTTATGATCCTTGAAATCTCTTCTGCACGCCCGGAGCCGGCCCTAGTAACCCGCCGGAGGCAAACCAGTTTGTAACATCCGGAGCAGAGGCACCGGTTCAGCCCCGGGTGATGGAACCTCCTCACGTGAATACGGCCCCGCCTCGCTACGTACAACACCACCGGGTCATTTTTCCAACCCCTTGGAGAACCTGATCGCTGCATCGGCACGTTTGGCAGCTCTCCTGGTGTATGGCGACTCTCCAACAGCGGTTGAGACGCGAAGGGTTAGAGAACTTCTTCAGACGGCTCTGGCTCAGCTGGAGGCTTATTCCTATAGTCGAGACAGGATTCATTCGACTCCTCGCCCAAGCCGGAGCCCAAGTTACAGCAGACATATGGATTCGGAGGCCTTGTCAACCAACGCCCAGCGCCGTAACCAGCCCGGCGGATATAATCCGGTACAGGACAGGATACGTCGAGAGGATGAGCGGGCGGCTCAACAGGCGGCTCAGCAGGCGGCTCACCAAACCTTCCCGAATTATCCAACGACTTCTGTTGAGGCAGGAGTGGCCACCAGAACCGGCGGCGTTCCTTGTTTGGTGCCGGCTATGCGTAATGAGCGTCTGCCCAAGGATTTCAAGGGACCCCGAAAGGTGCCAAATTATACGGCTGATTTACAGCCCGGGGCGTGGATTGAAAGCTATGAGATGGCCATGGAGATGTTGGATGTCAGTGATGCGGCGATGGCCAAGTACTTCACCATGATGTTGGATGGAACGGCCCGCACTTGGTTAAAGGGGCTGCCGCCTAATTCCATTGGTTCATGGGCAGAGTTAAAAGCCCAGTTTATCCAGAACTTCAAAGACACCTGCAAGCAGCCCATGTCAATTGTGGACTTGACTAATTGCAAGCAAGAGGAAGGTGAGTCTACCACTCATTGGGTGCGCCGGGTCAAGGAGATAATACATTCGTCTGACAAGATGGATGCCGGCTCTGCAGTCTTAATGTTGGAGAAAAATTGCCAATTTGAACCTCTGAAACAGAAGTTGGGTTGCCTCAAGCGTGATTGTAATGACATGGGCTAGCTGATGGCGGCTCTAGTCAAATACGCCGATTCTGATAGTACCAAGGATCCCACGTCTGATGAAGAGAAGATAGGGAAGGGAAAGAAGAACGTCAACGGAAAGGGTCAGCAACATAACCCGCGAATCAAGGAGGCAGTAAGCGTAAGGCCGACGGTAACCCAGGGTTTGTGGATAACACCAATTCACAAGGTAACAATCAACGACGCAAGGGGAGGCCGCCCTCTCGATCCGGCAGGCCAGGTCCTACTCTTGAGCAACTACTCAACGAACCCTGTCCAAGGCACGACACTCGGAAAGGGCCAGCCACTCACCTGTGGAAGGATTGCGCGATCATGAAGGCTTTCAAGAATTCCAACATGTTCGATGGCAACCATGGGTCTGGTGGCGGCTCAGGTGGAGGCGGTTTTCATGGCCCGGGTGGCGGCTCAAATTCCGGCTTTCAGGGAAATCAAGGTGGTTATAATCAGCAGTCTGGTCAGGGAGGTCAGCAAAAGCAATCGGGTTATCAGAGCAATCCAAAGCAGCTGAATAGTGGACAGTATCATGTGTTCACCACTAGCTTGTGCAAACGAGACCACAAGCTTCATAAAACGGTTGTGAACGCTGTTGAGCCGGCAGTTCCCCATTATTTAAGGTGGTCAGAGTAGCCTATTGTGTGGAGCAGGGAAGATCACCCTCCCCGGGTTGACAATCCGGGTCAATTAGCCTTGGTGGTAGCACCTCAGGTTGGTGGATATAAATTCACTAAAGTACTCATGGATGGAGGAAGCAGCATCAACATCCTCTATTATGAGACCTTTCGATGTATGGGGTTGACTGACAAAAATTTAAAGACACCCAACACTGTTTTCCATGGAGTGGTGCCTGGTAAATCGGCATACCGAGTTGGTAAGATTGATCTGGAGGTAGCCTTTGGAGATGAGCATGATTCTAGGGCCGAGAAATTAACCTTTGAAGTGGTCAAGATCAAGAGCCCATATCACGCTCTGTTTGGACGGCCGGCTTACGCCAAGTTCATGGCGCGGCCGTGTTATGTTTACTTGCAGCTCAAGATGCCGGGTCACAAGGGCACCATTATTGTGCATGGGAGTCGGAAGATAGCCCTATAATGTGAGGAGCGTGATGCTCCTTATGCCGAATCTGTTTGTGCAGCTGAGGAGCTGAAGTTTTATAAGGATAACGTTGACCCGACGGACATGACATCTCTGAAGAAGCCAACCACAGAGCATGACCCGGTGATGAAATTTAAGTCAGCTGATGACACCAAGCTTGCTGATTTTACTCCAGGTGACTCATCTAAGCAATTCAGTATCAGTGCCAATCTGGATCCTAAATAGGAAAGCGCGCTCATCGAGTTCATCCGTGAGAATCGGGACATCTTTGCATGGAAACCTTCCGACATGCCGGGTGTACCGAGAGAACTCGCTGAGCACACTCCTAATATTGATCCAAAGTTTAAGCCGGTCAGGCAGTTTCTTTGGCGGTTTAACGAAGAGAGACGGAAAGCTATCGGTGAGGAGGTGGCCCGGCTCTTAGCGGCCGGGCTTATTGTTGAAGTTTTTCACCCACGGTGGTTGGCTAACCCGGTGCTTGTACTTAAAAAGAACGGCACCTGGCGGATGTGTGTGGATTACACGGACTTAAATAAAGCTTGTCCGGTTGATCCTTTTGCTCTTCCCCGTATTGATCAAATTATTGATGCTACGACGGGTTGTGAGCGTTTGAGCTTCTTGGATGCTTACTGTGGTTATCAAGTGGAGCACATCGATCGAAGAAAGAATGAGGTGGCAGATGCTTTAAGCCGGCTGGGATCTCAGCGTAAGCCGGTGCCACCTAACACCTTTTTGGATGTTTTGCATAACCCTTCTGTCAAGTTGCCCACAGAGGAAGACTTAGCTGTTCCAGATCCAGAAGCAAAGTTGGTGGCGGCTCTTCACGTCATCCCAGATTGGACAGTGCCGTATTTGGCTTACATGAGCCGGGGCGAGTTGCCTGAGGACGACACCTTATCTAGACAAATCGTCCGGCGGTCCAAGTCCATGACAATTGTTCATGGTGAGTTGCATCATCGCAGTGTTACTGGGGTGTTTCAACATTGTGTGTCGCCTGAAGAATGTCAGGAAATACTTTGTGAGATCCATGAAGGGGATTGTGGTCATCATGCTGGCTCAAAATCTCTTGTGGCCAAACCCTTCCGTCATGGTTTTTATTGGCTAACGGCTCATGCAGATGCGGAGGATCTGGTCAGTAAATGTGATGGTTGTCAAAACTTCTCACGCCGAGCTCATGTGCCGGCTCAAGAGTTAAGGATGATTCCAATCACTTGGCCGTTTGCAGTCTGGGGGCTTGACATGGTTGGGCCTTTCAAAAGGTCCAAGGATAAAAAGACACACCTTCTGGTGGCGGTTGATAAATTCAAAAAGTAGGTTGAGGCAGAGCCGGTCAGTAAGTGTGATGCAGCCACGGCGGTTCAGTTCATGAAAAAGGTGATCTTTCGTTTTGGTTTTCCACACAACATCATAACTGACAATGGTACTAATCTGTCCAAAGGCGCTATGGAAGAGTTCTGTCAACGAGAACATATCCGGCTGGATGTTTCATCAGTAGCTCATCCTCAATCCAATGGTCAAGCTGAAAGAGCCAATCAAGAGATCTTGAAAGGTATAAAGCCCCGGCTCATGGTCCCTTTACAACGGACGCCGGGTTGTTGGGTGGAGGAGTTGCCTTTTGTGATTTGGAGCATCAATACTACACCTAACAGGTCTACGGGTTATACGCCTTTCTTCATGGTTTACGGAGCAGAGGCGGTCCTACCAAGTGATATCCGTCATGATTCGCCCCGAGTGGCGGCTTACGTTGAAGCTGATAATGAACAAGCTCGTCAGGATGCACTTGATTTGTTGGATGAGAAGCGTGATTTAGCAATAGCCCGCTCGGCGATTTACCAACAGGACCTGCGCCGTTATCACAACCGCCGGGTTAGGTCCAGAACCTTTCAAGGAGGTGACTTAGTGCTCCGGCTCATCCAGGATCAGTCCGATTTGCACAAGCTATCCCCGCCTTGGGAAGGACCCTTTGTGGTCAGCAAGAACCTGAATAACGGGTCATAGTACCTCATCGATGTTCGAGAGCACAAAGACTCATGTAAGTCGGAAGAGGAGACCCGCCGGCCGTGGAATATCGCTCATCTTCGGCCTTACTACACTTGAGCCACCGGCTCTGAGGATGTACATATTTTGACGATGTATATATTATGAAAAGTAATAAAGCAGGACCTCTGTCCTTTTCATCCTCAAAAGTTTATATGTCTTCATTATTATATTGTTAAAACAACCAACAGGGAGCGGGTCATATTTGAATCCGGCTTTCCCTTTGGTACGGCTTATGATCATATTTGAATCTAGCCATGATCATCCGGCTTTCCCTTTGGTACGGCTTCCTGTTCAAACATAGGTCGTATTCGAACCAAAGAGAACATAGCTGTCGATACCCTCTTGATCGGCATACTGCCAAACCCACTAGGGGGCTTCTTGATCGTATCCGAATCATAGCTCAACCCTTTTTGAGTCTGACGTGGATCGTATTCGAATCAGCGTCATTAAACTACTTTCAAGGTCATTTGGGGGCTTCCTGTTCAACCATAGGCCGTATTCGAACCAAAGAGAACATAGCTGTAGGTACCCTCTTGATCGGCAACGTCAAAGCCACTGGGGGCTATATGATCGTATTCGCATCTTAGCTTAACCCCTTTGGAACGTTTTACTGATCGTATTCGAATCAGAAGCCTCAAAATTTTGTCTGTTTCTCGTAAATTTTTTGCAATCACAATTATTTGACTTTCTTGAGACCTTTTTGATCATATTTGTAAGTGTTTATGGGGAGGTTTCTATTCCACCGGCTTAACCTTGATCAATAAAGTTGTTACCACATAACAAACATCATATGTGCCAGCTTTTACAGAATTGGGTTCTCACCCTCATTGTTCGGATCACATAGACCGGCAGCGTAATCAAAGGATCACAGGTATGCTATTATGGTTATGTCTCAAAGATATAATTGAGAACCGGCTTCTTTATGAAATTTTTTGTTCATATTCCGGGTTATATGTAAAATATATGACCCGCCATGCGGTAAGCCGCCAAGGGACTTGTGATTTGTTCTCTATGCAGGACAATAAAGCAGCTCTTTAAACATAAGGAAAGCAGAGGATCAGCATAATACGGAGGAATATAAGATGGCGTCTTAAACAGTGTTGAGCGCCAGACACGTGCGCGATGGAACGACAAAATTAAGTGTTTTTCTACCCTATTACATGACTCCCCGAGTCCAAATAATGAAGCATTGTTTTTCAGCAAGGCATAAATATGGGCCGCCTGAGGGATCAAGTGTGTTGTTGGCCTGAAGCTTCCGGTTCATCCCTTTCTGCTCCTCCGTCTGTTTCCCTGTCCTCGGAGGTTGATGATGACCAGTCAATGCCACTCAAAGCTTCAAATTCAGCTTCATCATCAATTAACCCGGCCGGATCAACTTCAGGGGCGAAGGTATGCTTACGAATTGGAGGGATCAGGCTGATTGCTTCATAATGTGGCGTTGGGATTCTCTGATTCTCGGCGTCATAACCCGGTTGGTACTTGGTAAGATCCATGTCGTTACCGATCAGAGTGGCCATAGGACGTATTTCCTTCACGCAAGTGGCGAAATTCTTCTGGTCAAATGGGGTGCCGTCCTCCTTCAGGCCTGGATACCCAAGGGCGATGTCGGCCGGGTCTAGCTCCGGTAGCCATGCCTTGGCCCGGCTTAATGCGGCTATGGCTCCGGCTCTCGCAGAAGCTCGTCTTAATTCCTGGAACCGCTGAGGTAGCACGGCAAGCCGTTTTAGTACATCCGCCAGGAGACTGGGAACTTCATTTGACAAAGCCACGACGGCTAAAGCACGTTGTGACCCAGCGTAGAGTTGTTCCACCAGTGTGTAAACCGCCTTCAGCTTTATCAACATGCTTTGGTTAAGATTGGAACTCCTGGGGCCTGCATTAGAAAGTCAGGTGAGTTGATGACAATTGAGATACTTGTCGAAAAAGATTTCAAATATCTAACACTTGCAGAGTAACTTACCAAAGATTGCTGAGACCATCTGGGATACATGGCGTTTTAAACCGGATAATTCGGCGGTTGTTTCTGCAAGAGTCGCCTCCGCTTTCTTAGCCCGGTTGATCAAGGCGATCTTTTCATCAGCCCAGGCCTTCTTCTCTGCTTCAAAGTTCTTTTTCAGTTTCTCTTGTTTAGATACACTAAATTCAAACTTGGAGTTGGCATTTTGGGTCTCACTCTCCTGAGCTTCCAGGCGATTCTTCAAGTCAGAAATCTCCGATTCAAATTGACTAATGGTGGCCTGTATAAATGTCGGGTTACAGTCAGGATCATCATAATGCAACATTAAGTCCCAAGCACTTTGTAAGCAAAGATACTTGGAACTTGGGGGCTAATGTATGATGAAGAACTCTATTTACAGTGGCGGTTCACGGAAATAAGTCCCAAGCACTTTGCAGGCAAAGGTACTTGGCACTTGGGGGCTAATGCATATTGTTGTTCAAGTACTTGATTAAAACATGATACGGACCGGTTCAAACATGCTGTCTAAGCAAGCCCTTGGGTGCTACAGGATAAGCCGGGTTTCTTGCATGTATTACTAAATTGGTATTAAGTCTACAGCATATTTCATCATAAGCAATAGACTTGGGGGCTGGTATAGTAAGGATAAATAAAATATAGCGACAAGAGTTATACCTCAGATTTTTGGTGTATCTGTTTCACCATGTCAATTTCCATGTCACGGCTGTTGTGCACTTGATTGATATAACCAGAGACGATTTCTCCAATACTCAGATGAGTATAATCAGTGACATCCAGCTTGGCTTTGCGGCGTTCCAGAAGTTCTTCTTTGGCGGAGCACTTGGCCAGCACGGTGGGTCTCCCCGGCTCAATAAAGTCAGTATTGATGATTTCGACGTCCGGGTCATCCGCCTTGGCTGGACTAGGGATCTTCGGGTTCTCAGAACCGTCAATGGCTTGCTCGACAAGCGGATCAGCAGTAGACGTTGGAATATCGTGGGCTGGTTCAGATGGCGGCTCATGAGCGGAGGTATCAGGAGCAGCCGTTCTGAGCTCCGGTTCAGTCAAGATCGCTCTTCGGCCGGCTTATTCTTCTTCGCCCTCTTGCTGGGCTTTACTTGTACGCTATGTAAAAATCAAAAGGTTAGTGCAAAAACATGAGTAAGATAAGCACAAGATAAACAGATTATCATTACCCTGGAGCAGTTTTGAAAGCCGGCATATTAGACTACATTGATTCGCCGGAGGAAGGTGAAGTTCCCTGATAGTTTGAGTCAGAAGAATTGAGTGGTTGATGAGTGAAACCCGCCAAAGGATACAAAGAATGTAAATCAGAGATAACCTCATTCCGGCATTTTCTTGTTACATCGGGTAAGCCGGAGGAGAGTTCCGCATCTTTACTGGTCCGGGTCTGCCTCCGGCTCCCGTGAATCTGTCGCTTCAAAAGAAATTGAGGATCTTGGTAAGCTAAAGGATGTGAAAATCTTACTTTCCGGGTTACTCTTCCGACTTTCTGTCTCGGCAAAGGCTCGGAGTCGGAGGAAATTATAGTTACCTCTTCAATCGCTACATGACTCGCTCCTGTATCCTCCTGATGATAATCAGTGTCAATAAGATGGTTAAAAAAGGAGCCTAAAGAGTCAAGAGCTACCTCTGACTCGGAGGTATCCTCCAGATGAAGCATATCCGAGGCGCTAGGTTTGTTCCCCTTCTTCCGGGCAGCAGCTTTCTTGGCAGCTTTCTTAGTTTTTCTGGCTTTCTTGGCAGCCTCATGGTCATACTTGACCTTCCAAAATTCGTCATCAGTCTGTGAGTTATAACAAAGATTTTTGAGTAAAGACGAAATTGTTAAAGTTGAAGGTAAAAATGCTCAAGTCAATAGCTTACCGCTGGAGCCGGGTTAGCTTTGCAGAAGGGACTTAAGCCTACTTTCCCACAATCTGCCAGGCTCTCATTTAGAAGAGACTTGGTCATATCATCAACAACGTCCTCGGGTAAGTCATTAGGGTTGTGCCGCAGAGGATCATTCTTTTGGCCTGTGTAATCGCACATCAAGCCGGGGCGGCGGCTCAAAGGAATAACTCGCCAGGCAAGCCAAACCCGGACCAGATCAATGCCATTTAGGCCGTTCCCCAGAAGAGCTTTGACCTTGCTTATGGTGGGGGCAAGTGTTTGACATTCAGCCGGAGACAATTTATCTGGCAAGGGGTGAGTTGACTCCAGGCACAGGGCGCGAAAGCCGGGCAGAGGGTTCTCATTAGCCGGAGACGTGTCTTGACAATAGAACCATGTCTTCCAATCTTTAGGGTGACTTGGCAGTTCAGCATACGGGAAGAGACAGTCTCTCCGTCGCTGGATTGAGATTCCTCCAAGCTCCAAGCTGGGCCCATTGGCACGTTCGTTTTGACGGTTCAGATAAAATAACTCTCTAAAGAGTAGCAAGTTGGGTTCTTCTCCAAGGTACACCTCACAGAACACTTGAAAATTGCAGATATTTGACACGGAATGGGTCCGATGTCTTGAGGTCGCAGGTCAAAAAAGTGCAAGACGTCTCTGAAATTTTTTGAGCCAGGTGGAGCAAAGCCCCGGTTCATGTGATCAGTAAAAACGACAACTTCCCCGTCCTTGGGTTGAGGTTTTTCTTCTGTCAGATCAGGAGCACGATAGGACATGACCTCCTTCTTCGGCAGATAACCAGTCTTCACAAACTCGTTCAAGGTGTTATCGGTGACGATGGATCTAACCCAGTTGCATGTGACGGGTGCTTTGGGAGCCTTGGGCGGCATTATGAAGATGGAAGCCTATGACAAAGTAAAAATTTCCGGCTCAAATTTAAGCCGGAGAAAATATTTCAATTCATATTCAAGATGGCGGCTTATGAAGGGGCCTAATGACATATGGCTAATTGTGTCAGATTATTCAAGCCGCCATGGGCATCATAAGCACTTAAGTTATTTAAAACCACTGTGAGTGGTCAGGATTATTGATTGAGCATTGCCCTTTTAAGCCGGCGATAAGAGTCGCCATGGCTAACAGATACAGTTTTTTGCCTAGGTGTTGGATCAAACGGTCGTTCAGAAAAGAAAATATTCTAGACCTGAAAACTGGTACAGATGAGTTTGACAGTTCTAATGAGGCCTCTGAACTAGAGAGAGGAATCTACTAGCATCTGAAATGGATGTGAAACGGTTACCGCACAAGTTATTTTTGGATCAGAAGAAGCTGCGGTGGAGGAACCGCGAAGAAACCATGAAGAACACGGAAGAAATTGAAAACCCTAAATGCAGATCTGAAGTGCGGGAAGGTGAAGACTTACAGCTGTAGATCTACTGCGGAGGATCGCCGCCATTCTCTGGTCGATTCAGGTTGATGCAACGGCCAAGATCGACGAAGAGGAGGTGCTCTGCTACGGCGGCGGCGGAGCTCGAGCAGCAGCGGAGTCGCGAGAGGAAGAAGACGACAGAAAGGGGGAGAATGAAGAAAGACCTAAAGGTCATGCTTATTTATAAGGAAAAGACTGACAGAGAGGGCGCGAGAAACGAGGAGGCCAGACGTGGTTATCCAGCTACTCTGACGCCTCGATTTTCGGGATGGTCATTAAGATAAGGATCCATTGGGATATGATAGAATAAAATATGAATTTAATGGAAGATGACGTCATGGCGGGTTATCATGAATCCAGAAGATGATGTCATGGTGGGTTATAACTTTTGCACAGACAGAAGACAGAAGGCTTTTTCTTAAGGTATTGAAGATTGACATGAACCGGTTCAAATCAATCTGGGGCCTAATGTTGGGGATATAACTACTAGTGTAACCCGACCAGGAGGGGCCGGGTTACACTATGGCGATTCATCATATGAAGCCCAATATCAAGCTTGAAGATGGCGGTTCAATAAAGGGCCTAAAGCCCGCAGGCGACTTAAGGCCCGTAGTGATAAACCGTTGTAATGGCATGACTTGTGTTGTAAGGCAAGTTTAACTAGTCACTGAGCTGGACACTGTTTATTAGCCGACCGGGACTCTGTAGGCCGCGGGGCGTCAACCCGTGTATATAAGGGGACGACCCGCCGGTGGCTTAGGGCAAGTAACATCAAATCGCGAACCGGGCATAGCAGATTTGCTCCCTGGTAATCGAAACCCTAGCAATTCCACCTCAACTGGATTAGGCTTTTACCTTCACCGTAAGGGGCCGAACCAGTATAAACCTCGTGTTCTTTGTCCCACTTTAACCCCTTTAAGCTTCCTAGTTGCGATGGCTCCACGACTAAGTCCTTTCACGAGGAAAGCTGCCGTGACAATTCCACGACAATAACCACAAGTATTGCGTGAGTGTTAGCAATCATGAAAGACTAAATGATAGTTGAGTATGTGGACTTGCTAGAAAGCTCTGACATAGACTCTTTCTGATGTTATGATAAATTGCAATTGCTTCAATGACTGAGATTATAGTTTGTTGGTTCTCAATAAAGTTTCTGGTTCATACTTTGCATTGTGAATAGATTATTACTTGAGCATAAGAAATCATATGACAATATCCATATATGTTGCTGTTATGAGAATGATCATGATGCCCTCATGTACGTATTTTATTTTATCGACACCTCTACCTCTAAACATGTGGACATATTTATCGTTATCGGCTTTCGCTTGAGGACAAGCGAGGTCTAAGCTTGGGGGAGTTGATACGTCCATTTTGCATCATGCATTATGGGCTGTTATTACACATTATGTCACAATACTTATGCCTATTCTCTCTTATTTTACAAGGTTTACATAAGGAGGGAGAATGCCGGCAGCTGGAATTCTGGGCTGGAAAAGGAGCAAATATTAGAGACCTATTTTGCACAACTCCAAAAGTCCTGAAACTCCACGAAAATTATTTTTGGAAATAATAAAAAATATTGAGCGGAAGAAGTACGTCAGAGGGGGGCCCACCTGGCCACGAGGGTGGGGGGCGCGCCCTACCCCCTGGGCGCGCCCCCCTGCCTCGTGGGCTCCCTGTTGGTCCTCCGATGCCCATCTTCTGCTATATGAAGTCTTTCGTCCGAAGAAAAATGATAAGCAAGCTTTCGGGACGAGACTCCGCCGCCACGAGGCGGAACCTTGGCGGAACCAATCTAGAGCTCCGGCAGAGCTGTTCTGCCGGGGATACTTCCCTCCGAGAGGGGAAATCATCGCCATCGTCATCACCAACACTCCTCTCATCGGGAGAGGGCAATCTCCATCAACATCTTCACCAGCACCATCTCCTCTCAAAACCCTAGTTCATCTCTTGTATCCAATTCTTGTCTCTATGTCCGGGGTTGATACCTGTAGGTTGCTAGTAGTGTTGATTACTCCTTGTAGTTGATGCTAGTTGGTTTATTTGGTGGAAGATCATATGTTCGGATCCTTTATGCATATTAATACCCCTCTGATTATGAACATGAATATGCTTTGTGAGTAGTTACGTTTGTTCCTGAGGACATGGGAGAAGTCTTGCTATTAGTCGTCATGTGAATTTGGTATTCGTTCGATATTTCGATGAGATGTATGTTGTCTCTCCTCTAGTGGTGTTATGTGAACGTCGACTACATAACACTTCACCATTATTTCGGCCTAGAGGAAGGCATTGGGAAGTAATAAGTAGATGATGGGTTCCTAGAGTGACAGAAGCTTAAACCCTAGTTTATGTGTTGCTTCGTAAGGGGCTGATTTGGATCCATATGTTTCATGCTATGGTTAGGTTTACCTTAATTTTTTTGTTGTAGTTGCGGATGCTTGCAATAGAGGTTAATCATAAGTGGGATGCTTGTTCAAGTAAGAACAGAACCCAAGCACCGGTCCACCCACATATCAAATTATCAAAGTACAGAACGCGAATCATATGAACGTGATGAAAGCTAGCTTGACGATAATTCCCATGTGTCCTCGGGAGCGCTTTTCTCTATATAAGAGTTTGTCCAGGCTTGTCCTTTGCTACAAAAAGGATTGGGCCACCTTGCTGCAATTTATTTACTTTTGTTACGTATTGCTCGTTACAAATTATCCTATCACAAAACTATCTGTTATCTATAATTTCAGTGCTTGCAGAGAATACCCCGCTGAAAACCGCTTATCATTTCCTTCTGCTCCTCATTGGGTTCGACACTCTTACTTATCGAAAGTACTACGATAGATCCCCTATACTTGTGCTCATCACTCCTCATAGAAATTTTTTCATCACTTGGGAGATTCATAATAGATTTACTTACTAGGCAGTAATACATGAACTCCTCAACTAATAATACATGAACTACTTGCAACCTAAATTTTCAACGAGCACTTGAAAACACAGAACACTACACAGATTTTGCAAATAACCCCCACATCCATCATACCCCGGGAGCTTCCACTTTGATAGGAAATTTTGTTTATCCCTCACAGACCAAAACACAAAACCTGAAGAAAAGAAGTATTAGTTTCTCACTGGCATATCGACAAACATGTACGACTCTACAATATAATGATAGGTAAAGGTCCAAAGACTGGTGATTTTACAAGGCCTCTCAAGTCTGAACTGATACAAACTTCTTTTCGTCGAGCTACTAATTTTTTCCATACAGCCACACTATTTTTTTCAACAACACATTGAACAGTTTCTGGGGTTCTTAATGAGCTGATTATAGAAAACATGTTGAACTGAAATTTGGGCTTCTAGAACTACCGAATGTTTTTGGATTCTTTTATAAACCTTTTTTGTATCATTTCTGAACTCCAAACCACAATTACAATAACAATACACAGATGTACTACACAACAGTGTGCATTTGTACTGTCCATAACAACGAATTTACCAAAAATAACTAATTTATGAAGGAAACAATTTTTGAACTTGGTTCGAGCATTGTTCATATCTGAAATTGGACTTATGATTGGCAGGTAGATGAACTGAACAAAATATAAAGATGCACTGGAAAAATTTAAGCAAACACGGACCTTCAGCTAGCCAACTAGTTGAACTGCGGATCGAGTATGGAGTTGGCGGCAGGTGCCGGTTCCAGCCCTTGAGCGCGCGACATCGGGTACAAATTTGTAAATACTAGAAGTAACAACATGCAAGCTTAGTTCTTAGGTTACTATCACAGCCTGATTTTTGGCCCTTTCTTTTTCATTTGTTTTTCTGAGGTTTTTGCTTGAGTTTTCTTTCTCCGTGGCTTTGTGGTCTGGAAACTGAAGAAGATGACCTCTTCTTTGCTTCCAGAGTGGCTTGTCAACCTCAAATCCTTTTCTAGATCATATCATTTCCATCCTAGCCCAACCCCAATATTCCTTTTTCTAGGGAATATTCCTTTTCTATTAAAGGAATAACTCTAATTGCCCTAGGTTGTGAAGCAACCTATACTTTGCTCACTCCTAAAATTCCCAAATAATTCTCATAAATTGTTTGGGTCATATCTTCCTCAAATATGGCAAATTATTTCATTTACCATGTTTATCATCATGCTCAAATAATTCATTTCCTATTCTGCCCTAAATGGCACATTGTGAAGCAAGTGCTATTTTCCTTTGCCCAATTGACCTCAAACTTCTTTGACACCTTTTCATGTCCAAATAATTGGCCTGTGCCAAAATTCAACTTTATTGCCTAGCCAAGCTTCCTCAGTGATTTTTCAAAGTTCCTGTCCGAGGAAGCCTTTGTGAAGGAAGTGCTAGCTAGGGTTATCCAAATAAGTTGATACTTTGCACACTCCTTCATGTGATCATATAGTTGCCTTCCTCCAATTTTCAGCCCTATCCTATCACTACAGGAATCAGCTACTTTGCCGTCTGCCGCGGACGGCAAAAGGCTCCGGCAAAGTAGGCTACGGTAAAGAGCTTCTTTGTCGTCTGCTTTCTGAAGCGGACGGCAAAGGGGCCTTTGCCATCAGCGGCGGACGACAAAGTAAGCCGACGGCAATAAATGTGTTGTTAGTCCGTTAGGCGGCTAACGGCAGCCTTTGCCTTCCGCCGCTGACGGCAAAGAGCATCCGGCCTTTGCCGTCCGCCGCTGACGGCAAAGAGCATCCGGCCTTTGCCGTCCGCCGAATGACGTCAGCTGGACGTCACTGCGGGACAAGTCTTTGCCGTCTGCCACTGTAGGCAAAGCCTTTGTCGTCTGCCGCTGTAGGCAAACTGACCAAATGGGTCAGCTCCCAGGGAGCACAGGTGGCCGCCGCGTGGCTTCTTTGCCGTCCGCGGCGGACGGCAAAGGCGCCTTTGCCATCAGCGGCTGACGGCAAAGGTGCCTCATTTTTTCTGTTTTTTTTAAATCCCGCAATTTTCACAGCAAATATATGACATATATATATATATATATATATATATATATATATATATATATATATATTTCACAGGGCTATTTAACAGCAAACATATGACATATCCATCACATAAGTTTCATCGTGCATACATATATAGTTCCATCCATTCATACATAGCAAGTTGCACATACACATTGTTCCATCCATACATATTACAGTGCAAAGTTTCATCAAGATAGCAAGTTCCATCATAGCAAGCTAGAAGAATACTAGAGGAGAATGAAAGAAAAAACAAGCACTCCATCATAGCAAGCTAGCTTCCGTGAAGTGAATGAAATCTGCAAAAAGGCAAATAAGAAAGTTAAAAAAGGTGACTAGAAGAAGAAGTATATGCCATTTATGAGCTAACTTAGGTGAAATGGATCATTTATGAGCTAACTTAGTTGAAATGGATCATTTATGAGCTAACCTAGGTGAAATAGATCGTTTATGAGCTAACTTAGGTATAATGCATCATTTTAGAGCTAACCTAGGTAACATGTGTCATTTTGGAGCTAACCTAGGTGAAATGGATCATTTTTTAGCTAAGTTAGGTGAAATGGATCGTTTATGAGCTAACCTAGGTGAAATAGATCGTTTATGAGCTAACTTTGGTAAAATGCATCATTTTAGAGCTAACCTAGGTGTGATGGGTTATTCTGGAGCTAAACTAGGTAAAATGGATCGTTTGTGAGCTAACCTAGGTGAAATGGATCGTTTATGAGCTAATCTAGGTAAAATGGGTCATTTTAGAGCTAACTTGGGTAAAATGCATCATTTTGGAGCTAACCTAGGTAAGATAGGTCATTTTGGAGCAAACCTAGGTAAAATGGGTCATTTTAGAGCTAACATAGGTAAAATGGATCATTTTGGAGTTAGTCTAGGTAAAATGGGTCATTTTAGAGCTAACTTGGGTAAAATGGATCATTTATGAGCTAACTAAGGTATAATGGGTCATTTTAGAGCTAACTTAGGTAAAATGGATTGTTTATGAGCTAACTAAGCTAATTATGCCATTTCTGACATAAGTAAGCTAAGTACATGTCATTATTGAGCAAACCTAGTTAACTAAGCATACTAGAGCTAACTTAGGTCATTCTGGAGGAAACAAAGCTAAGTATAGATCGTTTTAGAGCTAACTTAGGTAAAATGGATGGTCTTGGAGGTCAGTAAGCTTATTAAGTCATTTTGGAGGAAAAGAAGCTAACTCTAGGTCATTGTGGTAAGCATATTGGAGGAAATAAGGCTAAGTCTAGGTCTTTATGCATTTGTTAAGCAAAACACTAGAAGAAACTTACCAGCACCCACCATCTTTCAACACCTGCCATGACAAAGAGTAAACGAAATTAGTACAACATAAAAAAATACCGACATGAATAATAATATGTATATCACTTAAGTGTATCATCATCAAGTACAACATAAACAAATTATATACCTGACACTACTAATAATCTCGATCACTACCATCAATAAATGCATAATCATCATCATCACTATAATCAATGACGGGCTCATAGGGTTCAGTGGCATAAACATGTGGAAGGCCACCTTGACGTAATCGGTCAAGCATTGATAGGTCATCCACAGCAGTAACCTCTTCTTGTTCCGGCTCTTCTTGTTCCTCCTCTGGGTTGATGTCGGATTCACTGTCGCTGTCTACTTCAATATTTTAGCGTGAAGTATGGCGGTTCTTGAAACGCTTTTTGGAAAGACGTGTCTCTTGGAAGAATTGTCCTTCATATGTGTCTGGGTTAATGTGAGGTTCATAATCCTCTTCCTTTGGGGGAGATAGTCTAGCACGTGGCAGCACTTCATAAACGACATCCCAACCTTTCAGATTTGGATTAGTTTGGCAGGCCCATAGTAGATAGAATACTTGGGTCGCCTGTTGAGCCGTAATATAGACATCAGGAACATCTAAATGGGTGCTTTGTTTGATTTCAACTAGCCCTATATGTTCATGAGTCCTTCTAGTATCCTTCGGCTGAAACCAATAACATTTGAAGAGTACGACATTCGGTGGGTTGTCACCATAGAATATAAGTTCATAAATTGCTTCAACTCTCCCATAATACTCGGTACCTCCTTCGCCGATAGCAGATACACAACAATTTGTAGACTTTCGGTCGGCCATAGATAGCTCTTTGCCATAGGTACGAAAGCGATACCCGTTGATGTCGTATTTGTCAAATGAACGGACCTTATAGTCAAAACCATTAGCGACTTGTCTCAATTCGGCGTCCATAGACTCTGAATTAGCCTACAACTTTAATACGAAAGGATTGTTGCATTAGGCAGAAATTAGCGAATGTAATGAAATGTTCTAATAGAAATTACCGTTTGTTTGAACCAAGAGATGAAACCGGGATAGCCGCCTCCTTGCTTTGCGAGAAGCTCATATTCTTCGACGGAATCCTTTTGGATTACCGCTCCATACGAGAATATGGCGATGTATCGACTATATGAAATATCCAGGAATAAGAGCAGTTCAAAGGAAATAGAAGTTGCGAAACAATGTACCGAGAACTTACTCGATGTACAGCCGCACTTCTATCAGGTTTTTTAAGATATACAACGTAATGGTCCGCCATTCTTCGTTATCCAAAGATACTGGTTTCGAACCACTGGCTGGTGCGAGATTCCCTTTGAGTAGGCTGAGGTTGGATCCACCCTTTTGAGGTTCGCCAGCATTGTACCGAGGCTTCGGATTATGCAAATGACGATTTTTGGCTTCATAGTGTGCTGTCACGAAGTTTGCCGCCTCCTCAGTGATGAATGCCTCAGCCATCGATGCTTCAATTCTATGTTTATTTTTACATTTTTGTCGAAGCGTCTTCTGCATCCTCTCAGTTGGCTAGCACCAACGATTTTGCACGGGCCCCCCAATATTGCCTCGGTCGGGAGATGCAAAATCAAATGCTGCATTTGATTAAAGAAGCCCGGTGGAAAGATCTTCTCTAACTTGCAGATCAACTCCGGCGCCAACTCTTCCATTTCTTCTAGCACGCCAGGCGATAGTTCTTCCGCACAGAGAACACGGAAGAAATAGCTGAGTTCTGCCAGTACTAGCCATTCATCCTCAGGGATGAAGCCATGCAACATCACCGGCATTACCCGCTCAATCCATATGTGCCAATCATGACTCTTGAGACCAAATATCTTCAATTTATCAAGACTCGCTCCCCTCTTTAGATTCGCTGCATACCCATCGGGCAACATCAACTGCATTTTCACCCACAAGATAATTTCCCTCATAGCTGGCCTTCCAAGATTGAACCATGCCTTTGGCTTCGTCCAGTTCTGCTTTCCTTTCGGTTCTTTCATGTTTTGTAACAGCGTATCACATAGCGCCTCCAGATCGACTCTAGCCTTAGTATTATCCTTGGACTTCCCATCTATGCCGAACAATGTACCAAAAAGTGCCTGGGCGATATTCTTCTCAGTGTGCATCACGTCGATGTTGTGTGGGCAAAGGAGGTCTTTGAAGTAAGGCAGATCCCATAAGCATGTCTTGTGAGTCCAGGCGTGGTTAGAATTATACCCCTTGAAGTACCCTGGACGCTCTGGATCTGGCTCGAGAGCGTTTAACTGATCCAGGGTCTGTTGGCCTGTCAACGCAGGTGGTGCAGAGTTTTTGACAACTCTACCTCTGATGAAGTTCTTCTTGTCTTTCCTGAACTTATGGCGAGGATCCGGGAACTGTCTATGCATGTCGAAGCAAGAAAACTTGCGACCGGCCTGAAGCCAACGAAACTCAAGAGCTCCCTTGCATGTGGGGCATGGGAACCTTCCATGCACACACCAACCAACGAATAGCGTATACGCCGGCAAGTCATGCGTCGAGTACATGTACCAAGCACGCATTATGAAGTTCCATTTGCTATAGGCGTCGTATGTCTTGAACCCATTATCACAGGCTTCTTGCAATTCGTCCTTAAGCAGCTGCATGTACACATTCTTATTTTTCCCCGGATAGTTGGGCCCTGGAATTATCAACGTCAGGAAAATGTTCTTTCTTTGCATAATCTGTCCGGGGGGAGATTGAGTGGAAAGACAAATACGGGTCAACAACTGTATTGGGCTGCCGTCATACCAAACACGTTGAACCCATCCGTGCTGATGCCGACTCAAGGATGCCTCGGATCTGCCGCTTTGTCAGCATGTAATTCATCAAACTTTTTCCACGCAACACCATCCGATGTGTGTACCATCATCAGATTCCCATCTGCATCTAGTTCGGTTCTTTTGCCTATTTTGTGCGATGTCATCTGTCTGGCCGTCTCTTCGACCATGAAAAGACGTTGAAGTCTTGGTACGATTGGCATATACCGAAGAACAATAACGGGGATTTTGGTCCATGTCTTCTCACCCATACCGTTATCTACCACAACATACCTGGAAGACTTGCAAATGGGACAATAGTTCAAGTCCGCATAGTCAAGCCTAAATAAGGCACATCCTTTCTCACAGGCATGTATCTTCTCATAGGGCATCCTCAGTGCACGGAGGATTTTGTCCGACTGGTACAGGTTTGCAGGCATTACATGGCCTTTGGGTAGAAAGCGTCCAAATACTGTCGTTATTGCGTCGTAGCATTCTCTGCCGAAGTTGAACTGAGCCTTCAGAGCCATTACTTGTGAGATGGCATCCAACTGACAAAGCTCAGTGTGCTCGTGGAGCGGACGTTTTGAAGACTCCAACATTTCATTGAAGGCCTTTGCGGATTCCTCCATCTCCTCGTCCCAATCCCGAGCATCATCATAGTCTTGCACCATGTTTTCCATCCCGGTACCATGCTCATCGGTGCGACGATGATCCACCTCAGCTCTGTCACGTTGGGCAGACTCACCATGATATGTCCACACCGTATAATCGAGCGTAAAACCACTCTTCTGCAGGTGCTTGCCCATTTCATCCTCTGTCCTCTTTTCCCAATTGCCGCACCGGAAACAGGGGCACCAGGTTTTCCTCTGGCCATTTGCAAATGCGGCTTGCACAAACCCCTTGGTTTTTGTGAACCTTTCAGCGCTCCATTTGTTCTGACCACTGTGACCGGTATACATCCACGCACGATCACTCATCTTGACTTTCAGAGCTACTGGACACACACAAAATATATATATAATTCACCATGTATATATTCATCAGTTGATCTACTTTGTCAATTTTATTACGTCCATGCAACCTACACTCTAATAGGCAATGATAGGTCCTAATCCCACCCGAGTATGTGTAGATTGGGTTCATTTTCCAATGCTATGCTCCGGATCCGTCGCAAAATTTCGGCAGCACCTCCCCGCTGTTCTCCTGATACACGTCTCTGCAATAAACAGAGATGATGTGTACCCGGAGAACAACAGGGGAGGCACTGACGAAATTTATGCGTCGGATCCGGAGCAAAGCATATGGGAAAACGAACCCAATCTACACATACTCGGGCTGTCCATGGATAGCGTTGGACAATTCGAAAGAATCAAGGTTATAAATATGCAAATGCATGCATATTTATAACTATAACGCTTTCGAACAGGAGACACATATTGGTTACGCATACTGATGATTCAAGACACATATATAGCTAGCTATCAAGTTTCATCGGCACGAACACCGGAACAGAGCAAATAATTAATGGTGGAGGAGGACATGCCATTTGTGCTCACCCACGAACGAAGGGGCAGAGCTCGTCAAACGCATGGCGACGTCGTCGAACACCAAACCTCGCAGCGATGAAACAACTGCACATTTAAATCTACCCGATCAACACAATTATATATGATGTTTTTCATAACAAAATCGAAAAATATATGACCTAACTCATAATTCACAAATATATGACCCCGTCGGCCTCTGGACGGCCAAAGAGCACCTTTTCGGGAGGTGTCGGGGGTCGGCGTGTCGTGTCGGTGTCGGGCTGCCGTGTCGGGGTTGGGGTGCTGTTTCGGGGTCGGGGTGTCGTGTCGGGGTCGGTGTGTC
>NC_057802.1:566106061-566128955 GCF_018294505.1 Triticum aestivum
ACGGCGGGGTGGTGGGGCGACGGGGCAAGCGGGGGCGGTGGCGGGGGCGGCGCCGGGCGGCGGGGGCGGCGGTGGGTGGATCTGGTGGCGTGGCGTCGGGGAGGAGAGAGGGAGAGAAACAGAGAGGAGTAATGGGCGGGGGGGCTCGATCGGCCGTTAGTTAGGTTAGGTTAGTTAGCCTTTGCCGTCGGCCAAGCCTTTGTCGTCCGCCTTTTTTATCTTTGCCGTCTGCTAGCAGATGGCAAAGAGGAGGGCCGTCAAGTTTTTTGAAGGAAATATGCCCTAGAGGCAATAATAAAGTTATTATTTATTTCCTTATATCATGATAAATGTTTATTATTCATGCTAGAATTGTATTAACCGGAAACATAATACTTGTGTGAATACATAGACAAACAGAGTGTCACTAGTATGCCTCTACTTGACTAGCTCGTTGATCAAAGATGGTTATGTTTCCTAGCCATTGACATGAGTTGTCATTTGATTAACGGGATCAGATCATTAGGAGAATTATGTGATTGACTTGACCCATTCCATTAGCTTAGCACACGATCGTTTAGTATTCTGCTATTGCTTTCTTCATGACTTATACATGTTCCTATGACTATGAGATTATGCAACTCCCGTTTATCAGAGGAACACTTTGTGTGCTACCAAACGTCACAACGTAACTGGGTGATTATAAAGGTGATCTACATGTGTCTCCGAAGGTACTTGTTTGGTTGGTGTATTTCGAGATTAGGATTTGTCACCCCGATTGTCGGAGAGGTATCTCTGGGCCCACTTGGTAATGCACATCACTATAAGCCTTGCAAGCATTGCAACTAATGAGTTAGTTGCAGGATGATGTATTACAGAACGAGTAAAGAGACTTGCTGGTAACGAGATTGAACTAGGTATTGAGATACCGACGATCGAATCTCGGGCAAGTAACATACGGATGACAAAGGGAACAACGTATGTTGTTATGCGGTCTGACCGATAAAGATCTTCGTAGAATATGTGGGAGCCAATATGAGCATCCAGGTTCCACTATTGGTTATTGACCGAAGACGTGTCTCAGTCATGTCTACATAGTTCTCGAACCTGTAGGGTCCGCACGCTTAAAGTTTGATGACGGTTATATTATGAGTTTATGTGTTTTGATGTACCAAAGATAGTTCGGAGTCCCGGATGTGATCACGGACATGACGAGGAGTCTCGAAATGGTCGAGACATAAAGATTGATATATTGGAAGCCTATATTTGGATATCGGAAGTGTTCCGGGTGAAATCGGGATTTTACCGGAGTACCGGGGGTTACCGGAACCCCCCCCCCCCCCCGGGGGGGGGGGGATTAATGGGCCTACATGGGCCTTAGTGGAGAAGAGGAGGGGCAGCCAGGGCAGGCCGTGCGCCCCCTCCCACTCTAGTCCGAATTGGACAAGGAGGGGGGCGGCGCCCCCCTTTCCTTCCTCTCTCCCTCCTCCTTCCCCCTTCTCCTACTCCAACTAGGAAAGGGGGGAGTCCTACTCCCAGTGGGAGTAGGACTCCTCCTGGCGCGCCTCCTCCTGGCCGGCCGCCTCTCCCTCCCTTGCTCCTTTATATACGGGTGCGGGGGCACCCCATAGACACAACAATTGATCTCTTGATCTCTTAGCCGTGTGCGGTGCCCCCCTCCACCATAATCCACCTCGATAATATCGTAGCGGTGCTTAGGCGAAGCCCTCCGTCGGTAGAACATCATCATCATCACCACGCCGTCGTGCTGACGGAACTCTCCCTCAAAGCTCGGCTGGATCGGAGTTCGAGGGACGTCATCGAGCTGAACGTGTGCTGAAATCGGAGGTGCCGTGCGTTCGGTACTTGATCGGTCGGATCGTGAAGACGTACGACTACATCAACCGCGTTGTGCTAACGCTTCCGCTTTCGGTCTACGAGGGTACGTGGACAACACTCTCCCCTCTCATTGCTATGCATCACCATGATCCTGTGTGTGCGTAGGAAATTTTTTGAAATTACTACGTTCCCCAACAGTGGCATCCGAGCCTAGTTTTATGCGTATATGTTATATGCACGAGTAGAACACAAGTGAGTTGTGGGCGATATAAGTCATACTGCTTACCAGCATGTCATACTTTGGTTCGGCGGTATTGTTGGATGAAGCGGCCCGGACCGACATTACGCGTACGCTTACGCGAGACTGGTTCTACCGACGTGCTTTGCACACAGGTGGCTGGCGGGTGTCAGTTTCTCCAACTTTAGTTGAACCGGGTGTGGCTACGCCCGGTCCTTGAGAAGGTTAAAACAACACTAACTTGACAAACTATCGTTGTGGTTTTGATGCGTAGGTAAGAACGGTTCTTGCTCAGCCCGTAGCAGCCACGTAAAACTTGCAACAACAAAGTAGAGGACGTCTAACTTGTTTTTGCAGGGCATGTTATGATGTGATATGGTCAAGGCATGATGCTATATTTTATTGTATGAGATGATCATGTTTTGTAACCGAGTTATCGGCAACTGGTAGGAGCCATATGGTTGTCGCTTTATTGTATGCAATGCAAACGCCCTGTAATGCTTTACTTTATCACTAAGCGGTAGCGATAGTCATAGAAGCATAAGTTGGTGAGACGACAACGATGCTACGATGGAGATCAAGGTGTCGCGCCGGTGATGATGGTGCTTCCGAGATGGAGATCACAAGCACAAGATGATGATGGCCATATCATATCACTTATAATGATTGCATGTGATGTTTATCTTTTATGCATCTTATCTTGCTTTGATTGACGGTAGCATTATAAGATGATCTCTCACTAAATCATCAAGGTATAAGTGTTCTCCCTGAGTATGCACCGTTGCGAAAGTTCTTCGTCCTGAGACACCACGTGATGATCGGGTGTGATAGGCTCTACGTTGAAATACAACGGGTGCAAGACAGTTGCACACGCGGAATACTCAGGTTAAACTTGACGAGCCTAGCATATGCAGATATGGCCTCGGAACACTGAGACCGAAAGGTCGAGCGTGAATCATATAGCAGATATGATCAACATAGTGATGTTCACCATTGAAACTACTCCATCTCACGTGATGATCGGACATGGTTTAGTTGATTTGGATCACGTGATCACTTAGAGGATTAGAGGGATGTCTGTCTAAGTGGGAGTTCTGAAGTAATATGATTAATTGAACTTAAATTTGTCATGAACTTAGTACCTGATAGTATTTTGCTTGTCTATGTTGATTGTAGATAGATGGCCCATGCTGTTGTTCCGTTGAATTTTAATGCGTTCCTTGAGAAAGCAAAGTTGAAAGATGATGGTAGCAATTACACAGACTGGGTCCGTAACTTGAGGATTATCCTCATTGCTGCACAGAGGAATTACGTCTTGGAAGCACTGCTAGGTGCCAGACCTGCTGCAGGAGCAACACTAGATGTTATGAACGTCTGGCAGAGCAAAGCTAATGACTACTCGATAGTTCAGTGTGCCATGCTTTACGGCTTAGAACCGGGACTTCAACGACGTTTTGAACGCCATGGAGCATGTGAGATGTTTCAGGAGTTGAAGTTAATATTTCAAGCAAATGCCCGGATTGAGAGATATGAAGTCTCCAATAAGTTCTACAGCTGTAAGATGGAGGAGAATAGTTCTGTCAGTGAGCATATACTCAGAATGTCTGGGTATAACAATCACTTGATTCAACTGGGAGTTAATCTTCCGGATGATAGCGTCATTGACAGAATTCTTCAATCACTGCCACCAAGCTACAAGAGCTTTGTGATGAACTATAACATGCAAGGGATGGATAAGACGATTCCCGAGCTCTTCGCAATGCTAAAGGCTGCAGAGATAGAAATCAAGAAGGAGCATCAAGTGTTGATGGTCAACAAGACCACCAGTTTCAAGAAAAAGGGCAAAGGGAAGAAGAAGGGGAACTTCAAGAAGAACAGCAAACAAGTTGCTGTTCAGGAGAAGAAACCCAAGTTTGGACCTAAGACTGAGACTGAGTGCTTCTACTGCAAACAGACTGGTCACTGGAAGCGGAACTGCCCCAAGTATTTGCCGGATAAAGAAGGATGGCAAGGTGAACAAAGGTATATGTGATATACATGTTATTGATGTGTACCTTACTAATGCTCGGAGTAGCACCTGGGTATTTGATATTAGTTCTGTTGCTAATATTTGCAACTCGAAATAGGGACTACGGATTAACCGAAGATTGGCTAAGGACAAGGTGACGATGCGCGTGGGAAATGGTTCCAAAGTTGATGTGATGGCGGTCGGCACGCTACCTCTACATCTACCTTCAGGATTAGTTTTAGACCTGAATAATTCTTATTTGGTGCCAACGTTGAGCATGAACATTATATCTGGATCTTGTTTGATGCGAGACGGTTATTCATTTAAATCATAGAATAATGGTTGTTCTATTTATATGAGTAATATCTTTTATGGTCATGCACCCTTGAAGAGTGGTCTATTTTTGTTGAATCTCGATAGTAGTGATACACATATTCATAATATTGAAGCCAAAAGATGCAGAGTTGATAATGATAGTGCAACTTATTTTTGGCACTGCCGTTTAGGTCATATTGGTGTAAAGCGCATGAAGAAACTCCATACTGATGGACTTTTGGAACCACTTGATTATGAATCACTTGGTACTTGCGAACCGTGCCTCATGGGCAAGATGACTAAAACGCCGTTCTCCGGAACTATGGAGCGAGCAACAGATTTGTTGGAAATCATACATACAGATGTATGTGGACCGATGAATGTTGAAGCTCGCGGCGGGTATCGTTATTTTCTCACCTTCACAGATGATTTAAGCAGATATGGGTATATCTACTTAATGAAACATAAGTCTGAAACATTTGAAAAGTTCAAAGAATTTCAGAGTGAAGTTGAAAATCATCGTAGCAAGAAAATAAAGTTTCTACGATCTGATCGTGGAGGAGAATATTTTAGTTACGAGTTTGGTCTTCATTTGAAACAATGTGCAATAGTTTCGCAACTCGCGCCACCCGGAACACCACAGCGTAATGGTGTGTCTGAATGTCATAATCGTACTTTACTAGATATGGTGCGATCTATGATGTCTCTTACTGATTTACAGCTATCGTTTTGGGGTTATGCTTTAGAGACAGCTGCATTCACGTTAAATAGGGCACCATGGAAATCCGTTGAGACGACGCCTTATGAACTGTGGTTTGGCAAGAAACCAAAGTTGTCATTTCTTAAAGTTTGGGGCTGCGATGCTCATGTGAAAAAGCTTCAACCTGATAAGCTCGAACCCAAATCGGAGAAATGTGTCTTCATAGGATACCCAAAGGAAACTGTTGGGTACACCTTCTATCACAGATCTGAAGGCAAGACTTTTGTTGCTAAATTTGGATCCTTTCTAGAGAAGGAGTTTCTCTCGAAAGAAGTGAGTGGGAGGAAAGTAGAACTTGATGAGGTAACTGTACCTGCTCCCTTATTGGAAAGTAGTTCATCACAGAAACCGGTTCCTGTGACACCTACACCAATTAGTGAGGAAGTTAATGATGATGATCATGAAACTACATATCAAGTTGTTACTGGACCTCGTAGGTCAACCAGAGTAAGATCCGCACCAGAGTGGTACAGTAATCCTGTTCTGGAGGTTATGTTACTAGACCATGACGAACCTACGAACTATGAAGAAGCGATGGTGAGCCCAGATTCCGCAAAATGGCTTGAGGCCATGAAATCTGAGATGGGATCCATGTATGAAAACAAAGTATGGACTTTGGTTGACTTGCCCAATGATCAGCAAGCCATTGAGAATAAATGGATCTTGAAGAAGAAGACTGACGCTGACGGTAATGTTACTGTCTATAAAGCTCGACTTGTTGCGAAAGGTTTTCGACAAGTTCAAGGGATTGACTACGATGAGACTTTCTCACCCGTAGCGATGCTTAAGTCTGTCTGAATCATGTTAGCAATTGCCGCATTTTATGATTATGAAATTTGGCAAACGGATGTCAAAACTGCATTCCTGAATGGATTCTGGAAGAAGAGTTGTATATGATGCAGCCGGAAGGTTTTGTCGATCCAAAGGGAGCTAACAAAGTGTGCAAGCTCCAGCGATCGATTTATGGACAGGTGCAAGCCTCTCGGAGTTGGAATAAACGCTTTGATAGTGTGATCAAAGCATTTGGTTTTATACAGACTTTTGGAGAAGCCTGTATTTACAATAAAGTGAGTGGGAGCTCTGTAGCATTTCTGATATTATATGTGGATGACATATTGCTGATTGGAAATGATATAGAATTTCTGGATAGCATAAAGGGATACTTGAATAAGAGATTTTCAATGAAGGACCTCGGTGAAGCTGCTTATATATTGGGCATCAAGATCTATAGAGATAGATCAAGACGCTTAATTGGACTTTCACAAAGCACATACCTTGACAAAGTTTTGAAGAAGTTCAATATGGATCAAGCAAAGAAAGGATTCTTGCCTATGTTACAAGGTGTGAAGTTGAGTAAGACTCAATGCCCGACCACTGCAGAAGGTAGAGAGAAGATGAAAGATGTTCCTTATGCTTCAGCCATAGGCTCTATCATGTATGCAATGATGTGTACCAGACCTGATGTGTGCCTTGCTATAAGTTTAGCAGGGGGCACCAAAGTAATCCAGGAGTGGATCACTGGACAGCGGTCAAGAACATCCTGAAATACCTGAAAAGGACTAAGGATATGTTTCTCGTTTATGGAGGTGACAAAGAGCTAGTCGTAAAAGGTTACATCGATGCAAGCTTTGACACTAATCCGGACGATTCTAAATTGCAAACCGGATATGTGTTTACATTGAACGGTGGAGCTGTCAGTTGGTGCAGCTCTAAACAAAGCGTTCTGGCGGGCTCTATGTGTGAAGCGGAGTACATAGCTGGTTCGGAAGCAGCAAATGAAGGAGTCTGGATGAAGGAGTTCATATCCAATCTAGGTGTCATACCTAATGCATCGGGTCCGATGAAAATCTTTTGTGACAATACTGGTGCAATTGCCTTGGCAAAGGAATCCAGATTTCACAAGAGAACCAAGCACATCAAGAGATGCTTCAACTCCATCCGGGATCTAGTCCAGGTGGGAGCATAGAAATTTGCAAGATACATACGGATCTGAATGTTGCAGACCCGTTGACTAAGCCTCTTCCACGAGCAAAACATGATCAGTAGCAAGGCTCCATGGGTGTTAGAATCATTACTGTGTAATCTAGATTATTGACTCTAGTGCAAGTGGGAGACTGAAGGAAATATGCCCTAGAGACAATAATAAAGTTATTATTTATTTCCTTATATCATGATAAATGTTTATTATTCATGCTAGAATTGTATTAACCGGAAACATAATACTTGTGTGAATACATAGACAAACAGAGTGTCACTAGTATGCCTATACTTGACTAGCTCGTTGATCAAAGATGGTTATGTTTCCTAGCCATTGACATGAGTTGTCATTTGATTAACGGGATCACATCATTACGAGAATGATGTGATTGACTTGACCCATTCCGTTAGCTTAGCACACGATCGTTTAGTATTCTGCTATTGCTTTCTTCATGACTTATACATGTTCCTATGACTATGAGATTATGCAACTCCCGTTTACAGGAGGAACACTTTTTGTGCTACCAAAGGTCACAACGTAACTGGGTGACTATAAAGGTGCTCTACAGGTGTCTCTGAAGGTACTTCTTGGGTTGGCGTATTTCGAGATTAGGATTTGTCACTCCGATTGTCGGAGAGGTATCTCTGGGCCCACTCGGTAATGCACATCACTATAAGCCTTGCAAGCATTGCAACTAATGAGTTAGTTGCAGGATGATGTATTACAGAACGAGTAAAGAGACTTGCCGGTAACGAGATTGAACTAGGTATTGAGATACCGACGATCGAATCTCGGGCAAGTAACATACGGATGACAAAGGGAACAACATATGTTGTTATGCGGTCTGACCGATAAAGATCTTCGTAGAATATGTGGGAGCCAATATGAGCATCCAGGTTCCGCTATTGGTTATTGACCGGAGACGTGTCTCGGTCATGTCTACATAGTTCTCGAACCCGTAGGGTCCACGCGCTTAAAGTTTGATGATGGTTATATTATGAGTTTATGTGTTTTGATGTACCGAAGATAGTTCGGAGTCCCGGATGTGATAACGGACATGACAAGGACTCTCGAAATGGTCGAGACATAAAGATTGATATATTGGAAGCCCATATTTGGATATCGGAAGTGTTCCGGGTGAAATCGGGATTTTATCGGAGTACCGGGGGTTACCGGAACCCGCCCCCCTGGGGGATTAATGGGCCTACACGGGCCTTAGTGGAGAAGAGGAGGGGCGGCCAGGGCAGGCCGCGCGCCCCCTCCCCCTCTAATCTGAATTGGACAAGGAGGGGGGCGGCGCCCCCCTTTCCTTCCTCTCTCCCTCCTCCTTCCCCCTTCTCCTACTCCAACTAGGAAAGGAGTGAGTCCTACTCCCGATGGGAGTAGGACTCCTCCTGGCGCGCCTCCTCCTGTCCGGCCGCCTCTCCCTCCCTTGCTCCTTTACATACGGGGCCAAGGGGCACCCCATAGACACAACAATTGATCTCTTGATCTCTTAGCCATGTGCGGTGCCCCCCTCCACCATAATCCACCTCGATAATATCGTAGCGGTGCTTAGGCGAAGCCCTGCGTCGGTAGAACATCATCATCGTCACCACGCCGTCGTGCTGACGGAACTCTCCCTCAAAGCTCGGCTGGATAGGAGTTCGAGGGACATCATCGAGCTGAACGTGTGCTGAACTCGGAGGTGCCGTGCGTTCGGTACTTGATCGGTCGGATCGTGAAGACGTACGACTACATCGACCGCGTTGTGCTAACGCTTCCGCTTTCGGTCTACGAGGGTACGTGGAGAACACTCTCCCCTCTCGTTGCTATGCATCACCATGATCCTGTGTGTGCGTAGGAAATTTTTTGAAATTACTACGTTCCCCAACATATTTTATATTGCTTCATTAATCCTGATAAATTACCAGATCATGATCCTACCCATATAACATCTCTCCACCAAATTTGGGATCATTTGCTTAAGCCATTTGATCACCAAAATTATTTCTAGTTTCTGGTCAGTGGAAATGTTTGTGAAGGAAGTACCATTTTGGTTTATCCAATTGGTATGAAACCTTGTGCAGCATCTTCATTTGAGCAAATAACTCGGCCCTGCCCAAGTTGAGCTTAAGTTGATACTCCATGTGAAGCATCATCATGATCTTCATTCTGGACCAGATTACCTAGTTGTAAAGCAACTATGATTTATCTTGATCCAATTATCCTCAAACTTTCTAGGACCATAGTCCTTCCTATCCTAATCATCCCAGACAACCCCATTTGACCCAATCAAGTTGCTGTTGATCACCAGTGCTCATCAAAAACTGATACAGCAAAGTTTCAGCGATGCCACACTCCTCTCGTTGTCTCCTTCTCTCGATCCATCAACTCCCTCAGCTTATTTGATGAAGGGACTCGTCACTAGACATTGTTTCCCTGCCACTTGCGTCCCCTCCTTACCGGTCACAGTGGTGACCGCGTCGTTTGCACGCGCGCTGGCAGCGTTGGACGCGCTCTGGGCGTCGGGACGCGTCGGCCAGCTCTGCATCGACGGAGCTCGCGTGTTCGCTGGTGCCGACCTGACTCCCCCTCCCTCTCATGTAGCCCTCGACCTATTGCCCCCTCTCCAAGCCTCCTCGCCAGAGCTAAAGGTCGCGCGTCCACGGGCGCACAGTGCCGACAAGGCATTAATGGCGCTGTGGCTTCTTCCCTCTCTTGTCCCCGAGCCCCTCTCGTCTCTGTGACCCTTGTCCACTTCCCCCTCGTCGCCGTTCGAGTTTGGCCGCGAGCACATGCGTCAGCGGCACCGGACACGCGTCCGCGGTGGCAACCGAGCTCTAACCGCCTTGCCACGGCTATATAAGCCCACTCCGAGGTGCCCCGACCTCAGCATCGGCCTCACCTCACTCCCAGAACCCTCCCTAGCTAGTCTCCCGAGCCCCGGAGCCCCTCCTCGCCGCAGTAGGCCGCCATGGCCGCCGCACGGCCTCGGCCAAATTCGGTCGAAGCCGAGCCTCCCCCTCCTTTCTGTCGCCACCAGAGAACCCTCCGTACCACCACGATCCTCCCCGTGCCCTCGCCCTCTCGCTGGAGCCACCCTGGCCACATGCCCATCTCCACCCGAAGCTCTCCTCTGCCGTGCCCCGTGCTCTGCCCTTCCCCGTGCTATCTGGCGACCGCTCTGTCCACAGACAGGTGCGGCTCCGTCCCCTGAACACGCCAGTAGGTCGAGCACCGCGAGGAGTGGCCGGAGCTGGCCGCAGTTGCCATCGGGCGCCGGCCATGCCTCTTCCTTGCGGGCGCGACCGAGGAGGAAGACGACGCCCACGCCCCTCCCTTCCAGCTGGCTAGCAGGCCCCGCGGGCCCCGCACATCAGTGAGCCAGTCGCCGGCCCCGCGCTGACCCCGCCACGCTGACATGGATAAGTGATGGGCCCCACCCGCAGGACCCGCACGCCAGCGACCCTAGGCCCGGTCCCGCCTCTGCTGACTGGATTAAGTGGAGGCGTAAACCCACGCATACGTTTTCTATTTCACAAAGCGTATTTTCCCTCTGCTTTAGCCTAAAGTACGTTTTCTCTTATTGAAAGCGTATTCCTCTCTGTTTCAACCATGGATGCGTTTTCTTAGTCAGAAAGCGTATTTCTAATTTTGCGCCTCTGTCTTATCCACTCAGGGACCCGGCTGTGAATATTATTTTTGCAGAAAAGTCCCTGATCTTCTACATCTCATAACTCTGCAACCGTAACTCCGATCGAGGTGAATCCAACGCCCACGTCTTTGTCTCGTCGAGCCCGTTCTATTCCCACAATTTTCACTATGTTTTAACATTCTGAAAATGACCATTTTTCCCTTTCCCCAATCAGCCACCTCCGAGAGAGTACCCTTCCCGACGATTCCTTCCGCGGTCATTCCGCACTTCTTCCCGGAGCCTTCTCCATCCCCAGGCAAGCCACAACCACCATTTGCATGATAGCCATGCAGAAGCATTGGTTTTCAACTTGAATCTTTAATAATTGCCTGTTCGTTTTGCTACTGTTGTCGGTATTTCGGCTATGCTTATGCATCGGTGTTTACCTTTATGCTATGTTTTCTTGAACTCTGTTATTATGTTCTTCATGCTAGTATTACTTTAATATTGGCCATGCTTGGTAGTAGTACACGTTGGTGATGGTCTTCGGTGCATGACTATCGTCTGTTCCGAGTACCGTTGTTATGCATGTTCTTTTGCACCCAGTTGGTTAAATGCTTGTATGGTAGTTTTATCGTTATGTTATTGCATGGTATTTATTCTCGATGCTAGTGGTGCTAATCTGTTGATGAGTAGTGTTATGCTTGTGATAATTATGCTCGTTAGTATGCCATGCTCATCTGGATAAATGCTTCACTGTTGTTATGCATAATATTTATGTTGCACCCATGTTCATGTTGATATCACGCTCATGCATCATAGTTGCATCCTATTATTTTCATATGACTCAGCGTATTGCATTCAAGTTTAACCGGACTTAATTGAACTTGAACAACTGTTGGCTGAGTCATGGTACCACCATATCGAGCTGACCAGTGCAACCACATTTGCCTTGGGTATGGGCAGGGCCCTAGCAGTCTATTGTCATGCCTCTCGCCGGTGCCTCCAACGAGGGAAGGTTATGCACGGGCGCTACCTTGACCGGGTAGGACGGCATAAGCCTTGTGTGCCCAAGTTATTTGCGCGCTTTTGTCCCCGTTTGGGACCGTTTTTTTTTGCCACGACGGTGGCTGTAAGACCTTTGGTAGGCACGGGCCACCCAAGACTGAACCCAAATGGGGTGTTGGTCGGAGTGGCCGGGAGAGTGTCATGGCAGTGGATTTGTTGTGTCGGAACGCTGTTGGTCCACCCGAATGGGAGTGTGAGGCCATGGGTTCTATGGTGTGGGTATAGTGTGCTACCTCTGCAGAGTGTGTGTGTTAAATCTATCGATAGCAGCGCCCGCGGATATGGGCCCAGTTCGTAGTTGGTTACACTATGGGTCAACAGTAATAATAATATTGTGCTTAATAACAACCTCGGTTCGATGATGAAAGACGTTGGTTGATATTTATGTGATCGTAAGAGGATCACTGTGGTATCGTGAATACCAACTTGTTGGATATTTGTGGTGTTATGCGAAAGTCAAGGGTAAAGGTCAAGCACCTTGTGGTCATAAATTATTACTACGGTATTGTTAATACCAAGCTTGATTGGATCCTGAGATGATCGTGTGATGTCCGTGATGGTAAGAGATACATGTGCTGGTTACGATGTAACCGGAGCAGAGTAAGTTGGTGCATGATAGTTTCATCATGTTGCATGCTAGTATTATCATGTTCATGTGTTTATGCCATGCTCGTATTGTTCTAGCTGTATCATCTTTCCCATGCTATGATTGATCTGAGAATATCATGTTAACCTGTAATTGCCATGCTGTTGTTTGTCTTGATTGCTTTGGTTGCTGTGAGCTTGCAAGTACATTCAATGTACTGACCTGGCGTGTCATGCCAGTTTGTAGGTCGTGCCGGATTTCATTGCTTGTTTGCCGTGGACCCCTTGTTTGCGCGCTAGGATAAGTGTTCCAACCAGAGTCCCTGCGGAGTGGAGTTCACCACCGTCGTCGCTTTTCCGCTACCAGTAGTCATTCCGCTGCATCGTGTTGTTCGGCTGCTTGCATGGAGCAACCGTGGCAGGTGTAGTGTCGTCGTGCCGATGTAATCCCTTGTACCCCAATAGATTGCAATAAAGAGCTGATTTGTTCTATGCTAAGCAGTGCCGTATTCCAGAAGACTTCTCCTCGATCTCTGGCTGGAATAAGGGGCGTTCCGGTTTCTCTGAGCCGGGGTGCCGCAGGCTTGGTATCAGAGCAGGTCTGGCTGTAGGATGCCCTAGCACGCGCGAATGTTAGAATGCGGTAGTATAGAGCCTCGTTGGTTTGTTGCACTTGATTGTTGCATTTGTTTGTTGCATAGCATGCATATAGATTATTATCTTGTCGCTAACGGTTAATCTTGTGAGTGTAGGTGGTATCGGTTTTGATCCACTACATGCACCCTCCTTCTTAGCATGCCTGCTCTTCGGTGTTTGGCGTCATCTCTGTCCCAGCAGAGTGATGCCCTGGTGCCAAGTGTTCCAGACACCATTTGCAGGAGTTATGCTCAGGTATCGCGTCGATATTTTTCCGCCACCCACCCGTATTATTTAGGTGATAGCCATGCTTCTATCCCAAATCGTGCCATCCATCTTGTCCCTTTGACAATCCTTACTGATACTTGTTATCGGAAAAAGGGCAATGCCATCAAGCCTTGCTTTTCCTCCCCTAGTTTGCCCTATCATCTCGTTCTTTGGATGTATATGATTCCCTTTCGTACGCTTGATGATGATATAGTCGTGACCTCCGTGTCTTGTTGCATGATCACCAAGTCCGTCCTCGCCTCCATATCTATCCAGATCCAACCGTTGTTCCGCCAGCGCTTGGTATAGCCTTGGTTACACCAACTCTTTCCACACATAGACTCACTTTCATGCACACCGTCACAGCATAGTAGACCGCAATACCGGAGTTTCTGTGAGATTTGTGTGCTTAGGTGTGCATGCATATTATTGTGTGAGTAGCAGTAATATGTGATGTTGCTTAATTATTTATATTATTTGTGTGCTTATGTGCTTTTGCTGTCGTAGTTTCTTTTGTTTCTTTCTTTGGGCCTTCGGTGTGGCATTATTTTCCACTCATTAAAGTTGCTCGTCAACCAACACCGGACCTGAAGAATCGGCAAGGAGTTCAAAGGTTTGGAAGCTCAGATAAATGGAATGAGGTTATCAGCAGGCTGCAGTGAAATTTGGAATATCTCGTCTGAATAAAAGGAATCCTGGATGGACAGTCAGTAACATGTTTGCAATAGCGTGCACTCCTTACAACAGTATGGATAATCAAGTTTGCCTCAGTGTGCACTCTTCATGACAGGAATGATCAGATCAGCAAGAAGATAAGCTATGTGCAAGACCAACGGTGCAATTTCCGTCAAAGGTATGGTTCAAATACAAGGTTTGATTCTTCGTTGAGGATGATTCTGAAACATGATATGCCTGGGAGAAAGCAAGGATGTGCCATATATTTAGAAAGGAGGATGGTCCAGCAAATCATGTTTCATGCAAGAAATCAACAGCGGAAATATTAAGATGGTGGATATATGGTAATCAGTCCGCACCTCACAATGAGAAGCTTCTGCAGCACGAAACCCAGTCTCAGCAAGATACTCTCGATGGTTTCCAGCAGAAGCCATCCAACCGTCCTCAGTACGACACTGATGCACAATAGTACATTGTGATTTGACAGCAGATGGCAGAATCAGATCCGCAATAGTTGGTCAGAAGCAAGAATCAGTCAGAACACAAGTCTGCCTCGAGAATCAGAATCTCAGATATATGCGAAGGAAGCCAGATATACTCCTCAGTGTGACAAAGGACCATGAGGATTGACGACAACACTGAGCTCTGTACAAGTACCGGTGAACCTGGAATATGATCCTGATGAGCCCTTGTCTTCTTTTCTCTGGTAACGGCACCACGCCTGTGTTCTGAGCCGTTTTTGGTCATCCAGGGTGGATGCCAACTTTATATTTCTCTATTCAACAACTGTCACGAGTTTTGAGCTGCTTTCCGGCCCTCTCACACAGCTGTTGAGTTTCTTTTTGTGACAGTGTCCCTATGCTTTTAGCTACTTTTCGGCTATCTTAGGGAGTTGTCACTTTCTTCTTATCAACACGGTCTCCTGCTCTGAGCCGCTTTTCGGTCGTCTTGAGCCGTGGTTGAGTTACTTCAGTAATGTCCCAGATCTGAGTTGTAAATACCGTTCTGGTGGCTACTGATTTATTTGCCGATTTCTTGCAAGGGTTCAGATGATCATTTTCCTATGGTTAAAACTTGAGTGACAATGCACCTGCAATGGGAATGATGCTACCATGTCAGGAGATGAGGATGAAAGTACGCCTGTCAGAATATTGCAACCTACAGAACCTATGGTCACACGAAGAAGCAATATGACCCCGCTCCTTCACCCAAGGATCCAGGCAAGGAAAACGGTAATGAAGGAGCCAGACTGATAATTGTTGCATGATTCACATGGTGCAGATACCCGGACAGTCCGAGTCAGAATCGACCGCCATGGATATTCACCTAAGGAGTCTACTCAATTTTGAACCACCGTCAGTCAAGGATGAGGATATTATCAGATAAGGTCATACCCCTTATGCTGGCCACGACAGGCGACCATCAAATATTCGGTATGAAGCTGAGATTCAAGACAGTGGAGCCAGTCAGGATGATTCAGAAATTCCTGCGATAAGTTAGAATCTATCAGGAAAATGGATATGTCTCAACTCTCTGTTTGGAACCCGAAGGACCTACATTTAGTGGAGAAACCGAATGCAAGGAATCAGAGCTTGGGTGTTCGTCAGGAAAATCTGATCACCAATTCATGGACAGTTTTCAGTACCGACACAACAATTGGAAATCACTCTCGGATTTGTGAGACAGACATATATTTCAGTCATGGCAATCTCAGATAAGTCAGCGGATATGAACAGAATTGGAGCTAGTATAAGCAGGAAAATGTAAGGTAAGATCTGTCAGGATATGGATACAGTGAAGCCAACCACCCCAGAGCCAGTCAGATGAAGAATTTAATGGGAACAATCAACAAAGGAAAAAAGGATACCCGAGTTGGAAACGGTTTCCTTAAGGCAGTATATTCATACTTGTTCCCTGAGCAACCAAATCTCGAGGACGAGATTTCTTTAAGGGGGGAAGGTTTGTCACAGCCTGGTTTTTGGCCCTTTCTTTTTCATTTGTTTTTCTGAGGTTTTTGCTTGAGTTTTCTTTCTCCGTGGCTTTGTGGTCTGGAAACTGAATAAGATGACCTCTTCTTTGCTTCCAAAGTGGCTTGTCAACCTCAAATCATTTTCTAGATCATATCATTTCCATCCTAGCCCGACCCCAATATTACCTTTTCTAGGGAATATTCCTTTTCTATTAAAGGAATAACTCTAATTGCCCTAGGTTGTGAAGCAACCTATACTTCCCTCACTCCTAAAATTCCCAAATAATTCTCATAAATTGTTTGGGTCATATCTTCCTCAAATATGGCAAATTATTTCATTTGCCATGTTTATCATCATGCTCAAATAGTTCATTTCCTATTCTGCCCTAAATGGCACATTGTGAAGCAAGTGCTATTTTCCTTTGCCCAATTGACCTCAAACTTCTTGGACACCTTTTCATGTCCAAATAATTGGCCCGTGCCAAAATTCAACTTTATTTGTCTAGCCAAGCTTCCTCAATGATTTTTCAAACTACCTGTCCGAGGGAAGCCTTTGTGAAGGAAGTGCTAGCTAGGGTTATCCAAATAAGTTGAAACTTTGCACACTCCTTCATGTGCTCATATAATTGCCCTCCTCCAATTTTTAGCCCTATCCTATGATCTATGTGAGCACAGGACCAAATCTTTGTTTCTGGCAATATTTTCAGGTTGTGAAGCAAGTATATTTTATATTGCTTCATTAATCCTGATAAATTACCAGATCATGATCCTACCCATATAACATCTCCACCAAATTTGGGATCATTTGCATAAGCCATTTGATCACCAAAATTATTTCTAGTTTCTGGTCAGTGGAAATGTTTGTGAAGGAAGTACCATTTTGGTTTATCCAATTGGTATGAAACCTTTTGCAGCATCTTCATATGACCAAATAACTCAGCCCTGCCCAAGTTGAGCTTAAGTTGATACTCCATGTGAGAGCATCATCATGATCTTCATTCTGGACCAGATTACCTAGTTGTAAAGCAACTATGATTTATCTTGATCCAATTATCCTCAAACTTTCCAGGACCGTACTCCTTCCTATCCTAATCATCCCAGACAACCCCATTGGACCCAATGAAGTTGCTGTTGATCACCAGTGCTCATCCAAAACTGATACAGCAAAGTTTCAGCGATGCCACACTCCTCTCGTTGTCTCCTTCTCTTGATCCATCGACTCCCTCAGCTTTTATGATGAAGGGACTCATCACTAGACAATGTTTCCCTGCCTCTTGCGTCCCCTCCTTACCGGTCACAGTGGTGACCGCGTCGTTTGCACGTGCGGTGGCAGCGTTGGATGCACTCTGGGCGTCGGGACGCGCCGGCCAGCTCTGCATCGACGGAGCTCGCGTGTCTGCTTGTGCCAACCTGACTCCCCCTCCCTCTCACGTCGCCCTCGACCTGTTGCCCCCTCTCCAAGCTTCCTCGCTGGAGCTAAACGCTGCGCGTCCACGGGCGCACAGTGCCGACAAGGCATTAATGGTGTCGTGGCTTCTTCCCTCTCTTGTGCCCGAGCCCCTCTCGTCTCCGTGACCCTTGTTCACTTCCCCCTCGTCGCCGTTCGAGTTTGGCCGCGAGCACATGCGTCAGCGGCGCCGGACACGCGTCCGCGGTGGCAACCGAGCTCGAACCGCCTTGCCACGGCTATATAAGCCCACTCCGAGGTGCCCCGACCTCACCATCGGCCTCACCTCACTCCCAGAACCCTTTCTAGCTAGTCTCCCGAGCCCCGGAGCCCCTCCTCGCCGCAGTAGGCCGCCATGGCCGCCGCACGGCCTCGGCCAAATTCGGTCGAAGCCAAGCCTCCCCCTCCTTTCTGTCGCCACCAGAGAACCCTCCGGACCACCACGATCCTCCCAGTGCCCTCGCCCTCTCGCTGGAGCCACCCTGTCCACATGCCCATCTCCACCCGAAGCTCTCCTCTGCCGTGCCTCGTGCTCTGCCCTTCCCCGTGCTCTCCGGCGACCGCTCTGCCCACAGACGGGTGCAACTCCCTCCCCTGAGAACGCCGGTAGGTCGAGCGCCGCGAGGGGTGGCCGGAGCTGGTCGCCGTCGGGCACCGGCCGTCCCACTGCCTTGCGGGCGCGACCGAGGAGGAAGACGACGGCCACGCCCCTCCCTTCCAGCTGGCTAGCGGGGCCCGCACGTCAGTGAGCCAGTCGCCGGCCCCGCGTTGACCCCGCCACGCTGACATGGATAAGTGACGGGCCCCCACCCACGGGACCCGCACATCAGCGACCCTAGGCCCGGTCCTGCCTCTGCTGACTGGATTAAGTGGAGGCGTAAACCCACGCATATGTTTTCTATTTCAGAAAGCGTATTTTCCCTCTGCTTCAGCCTAAAGTACGTTTTCTCTTATTGAAAGTGTATTCCTCTCTGTTTCAACCCTCAATGTGTTTTCTTAGTTAGAAAGTGTATTTCTAATTTTGCGTCTCTGTCTTATCCACTCAGGGACCCAGCTGTGAATATTATTTTTGCAGAAAAGTCCCTGATCTTCTACATCTCATAACTCCGCAACCGTAACTCCGGTCGAGGTGAATCCAACGCCCACGTCTTCGTCTCGTCGAGCCCGTTCTGTTCCCACCATTTTCACTATGTTTTAACATTCTGAAAATGACCATTTTGCCCTTGCCCCAATCAGCCACCTTCGAGAGAGTACCCTTTCCGACGATTCCTTCTGCGGTCATTCCGCACTTCTTCCCGGAGCCTTCTCCATCCCCAGGCAAGCCATAACCACCATTTGGATGATAGCCATGCAGAAGCATTGGTTTTCAACTTGAATCTTTAACAACTGCCTATTCGTTTTGCTACTGCTCTCGGTATTTCGGTTATGCTTATGGATCGGTGTTTACCGTTATGCTATGTTTTCTTGAACTCTGTTATTATGTTCTTCATGCTATATTACTTTAATATTGGCCATGCTTGGTAGTAGTACATGTTGGTGATGGTATTCGGTGCATGACAATCGTCTGTTCCGAGTACCGTTGTCATGCATGTTCTTTTGCACCCAGTTGGTTAAATGCTTGTATGGTAGTTTTATCGTTATGTTATTGCATGGTATTTATTCTCGATGCTAGTGGTCCTAATCTGTTGATGAGTAGTGTTATGCTTGTTATAATTATGCTCGTTAGTATGCCATGCTCATCTGGATAAATGCTTCACTGTTGTTATGCATAATATTTATGTTGCATTCATGTTTATGTTGATATCACGCTCATGCATCGTAGTTGCATCCTGTTATTTTCATATGACTTAGCGTATTGCATTCAAGTTTAACCAGACTTAATTGAACTTGAACAACTGTTGGCTGAGTCATGGTGCCACCATATCAAGCTGACCAGTGCAACCTTGGGTATGGGCGGGGCCCTAGAAGTCTATTGTCATGCCTCTCGCCAGTGCCTCCAATGAGGGAAGGTTATGCACGGGCGCTACCTTGGATGGGTAGGACGGCATAAGCCTTGTGTGCCCAAGTTGTTTGTGCGCTTTTGTCCCCGTTTGGGACCGTTTTTGTTTTGCCACGACGGTGGCCGTAAGACCTTTGGTAGGCATGGGCCACCCAGGACTGAACCCAAAAGGGGTGTTGGTTGGAGTGGCCGGGAGAGTGTCATGGCAGTGGATTTGTTTTGCCGGAACGCTGTTGGTCCACCCGAATGGGAGTGCGATGCCATGGGTTCCGTGGTGTGGGTACAGTGTGTGTTAAATCTATCGATAGCCGCGCCCGCAGATATGGGCCTAGTTCGTAGTTGGTTACACTATGGGTCAACAGTAATAATAATAATGTGCTTAATAATAACCCCAATTCGATGATGAAAGATGTTGGTTGATATTTATGTGATCGTAAGAGGATCACTGTGGTATCGTGAATACCGACTTGTTGGATATTTGTGGTGTTATGCGAAAGTCAAGGGTAAAGGTCAAGCTCCTTGTGGTCATAAATAATTACAATGGTATTGTTAATACCAAGCTTGATTAGATCCTGAGATGATCCTGTGATGTCCGTGATGGTAAGCGATACATGTGCTGGACCTGAGCAGAGTAAGTTGGTGCATGATAGTTTCATCATGTTGCATGCCAGTATTATCATGTTCATGTGTTTATGCCATGCTCGTATTGTTCTAGTTGTGTCATCTTGCCCATGCTATGATTGATCTGATAATATCATGTTAACCTGTAATTGCCATGTTATTGTTTGTCTTGATTGCTTTGGTTGCTGTGAGCTTGCAAGTACATTCAATGTACTGACCTGGCGTGTCATGCCAGTTTGCAGGTCGTGCCGGATTTGATTGCTTGTTTGCCGTGGACCCCTTGTTTGCGCACTACGATAAGCGTTCCATCCAGAGTCCCTACGGAGTGGAGTTCACCACCGTCGTCACTTTTCCGCTACCAGTAGTCATTCCGCTGCATTGTGTTGTTCGGCTGCTTGCATTGAGCAACCGTGGCAGGTGTAGCGTCGCCGTGCTGATGTAATCCCTTGTACACCAATAGATTGCAATGAAGAGCTGATTTGTTCTATGCTAAGCAGTGTCGTATTCCAGAAGACTTCTCCTCGATCTCTGGGCTGGAATACGGGGCGTTCCGGTTTCTCTGAGCCGGGGTGCCACAGTTACAAATTTGTAAATACTAGTACTGCTACCAGCATTTATAAATACTAGTGAACTTGAGTTGTGGTCTCTTGTGATCTAAACTAATTGTGTTACAAGCACACACACAAAATCTAATGAAGCTGATGTAAGTACATGTTAAAAAGATAATCAAGTTCATGTATATTAATTGGGAGAAGTTCAAAAAGAAACTTTTAAAAAGTTTGTATTAAAAAGATGTGTATTGCATAACATCTATACTCACTATGGCGATGTGTTTGTAGTGCCTAAGGTGTTGCATCTGTACTCACCATGACGATGCATTTGTACTGCCCAAGGTGCCGCATATGTACTCACTACGACGATGTGTTTGGACTGCCCAAATACATATGCGGGAGCACAAAATAAACAAGTAAAAAAATTGGTACTCACAGGAATAGTGACAAATACGCATGAAAAGCAACCATCTAAACATGTTCTTTTCGCATCTTCCCAAAGTACTCAATCAGCAGAACAACACATGTAAGCATTTTAATAGCAGAAGCAGAGAAAGAGAGAGATTGTTGTGAGAGAGTGTCACAGCGGACAACCTGGAGAAGCGTTGTACAAGTCCTCTTTTTTGCGCCGGCTTGCTATATCCATCGGAAAAGTTCATACACTATTGTCCAGCAAGTACACAAGTCATATTCAACAATAGCTGTACTCCATGAATCATCTCACCCTGTTCAGAAAAATAATGGTCTTAAATATTCATCGGGGATTAATTTTTATGTGTGTACACTGCCAATCCAAACTAGGTATACTTCCAAATCCTAAAACACTTTATTACAATAGTCAGGCGTGAATTCATACTTGTATATCTACTAATAAACACCAGCAAGCAATTACAGTAGTAGAGATGTTGTCTCAAACTCATGGCATATATCTTTGTATTACATCAAGTTGAAAACAACGAAATTTAGAATTTCCAAAAACTCAAGGGCACAAAAAATGGCGAAATTAGTCTCAAGATTTACAGCCTATGTCTAAGGAGAGTTTACTGTGTAATAATGCTAATAGAAGGTTTTCCAGCAAAGCATTCTCTAATGCAGATCTTCCTAGGAAACTCATCCATTTGCATTACTCATAACATGATCTATAGAGAGACTTACATCCCCAAATAAAATACATGCAGAGATGTAGTATAGCAACATACCAGAGGGCGGCCAATGCCACTCACGGTGGACGCTGAAGCGGTGGCGGAGTCAGCAGCAGCCCCAGGCTCCCTCGACAACACAAGCAGTAAAGGGCCATGAGCTGGTAATCAAGACCATTGTGCCAATTAAAGTTGCAGCTACAAACCATAGCCACTATGGTCGCCCTTCTGCTTCGCCTCATGCGCCCTCTTTTGCAGAGACCTGGAGTGAAGCTCTGCGACTTCTTTTTGATGATGAAACCATCCTTGAACAACTTCCAGATATTCTGCCCTACAAGTATTAATAAAATACGACATAAGGAAGAATGAAGATCTCCAATGGAAACCCGAAACATCAATATAGAGATCGTTTCTTATCTTCACTTCTTCTAGGCACTATCTGGACATGCACACTCTAGGCCAGACTTATAAGGAAAGACTAGCTAATGTAAGTATAGGCAGAGAACAGTTAATATTGAACTTTTTTCCAAGTAGATATATTTTTTATCAATGAATTGTTGTAGTATAGGACCTGGAGCTACCACCATCTTTTACATATCATGACGAAAAGCAAACAAGCATGTATCGTCTCCACCAGACCATTCTCTCATCATCTTCAGAACATACATACTAGAGAAAATTGAACTTGACAATAGACGAAATGCATACCTTTTTGGGACTGATATCATGTAATACCACATCCAGAAAGTATGCCAAGCGAAATGTATATGTTTTTAGTTGAAGAACTAGCAGTCTTGAAGCACAAGAGGCACGGCATTTTGTTGTTAACCAACTTCGAAAGATCCTTTCTGCTTTGTAGTAGTACCTGGCGGCCGAGAAAGCTCCAGACGAACTGATGAACTGATATGCTGCACACGAACGGACGAACTGATGAACTGATATGCTCCCCATGAACAGAGATCAAAAAAATATGAGGTGATTTAACGGCGAGTGAGGAGGCGACCTCGAGGATGGCCGGAGCTAGCCCGACTGCGTAGATGCCCGCCATAGCCATGGGAGACGTCGACCTCCACGACTTCATTGGGTTGGGCGCTGGCATCTACGGACGGAGCAGCGGGAGGGGTCACGGTGACGGCTCGATCCGTGGGGGGCCACGGAGGCGGCGTATGTTGGAGTGCGGGGTGGTGGCGCAATGCGTGGTGCA